>NC_140493.1:64944614-65072114 GCF_964271855.1 Acomys minous | reverse complement strand
GCGGACGTGGGAGGAGGGAGGAGGCGGTGGTGCCTCATCCAGCCTCGGTGCGCGCCCAGCCCCGCTTCCCGCCCCTGCCCGAGCGACCCAGCCCTTAGAGCCAATCCTTATCCCGAAGTTCCGGATCCGGCTTGCCGACTTCCCTTACTTACATTGTTCCAACATGCCAGAGGCTGTTCACCTTGGAGACCTGCTGCGGATATGGGTACGGCCCGGCGCGAGATTTACACCCTCTCCCCCGGATTTTCAAGGGTCAGCGAGAGCTCACCAGAGGCCACCAGAACCGCGACGCTTTCCAAGGCGCGGGCCCCTCTCTCGGGGCAAACCCATTCCAGGGTGCCCTGCCCTTCACAAAGAAAAGAGAACTCTCCCCGGGGCTCCCACCAGCTTCTCCGGGATCGGTCACGTTACCGTACTGGATGCCTCGCGGCGCCCATCTCCGCCACTCCAGATTTGGGGATCTGAACCCGACTCCCTTTCGATCGGCCGAGGGCAACGGAGGCCATCGCCCGTCCCTTCAGAACGGCGCTAGCCCATCTCTCAGGACCGACTGACCCATGTTCAACTGCTGTTCACATGGAACCCTGTGGAGAGCCATAGATAGCATCGCCCCCTGCTGCTTCACTGGCGCAATGTGCCCCCTTCTGCGCATGCCCAGTGAGAAAATCCACTGCGCATGCGCAGTGAGAAAAGTCTTTGTGCATGGGCAGTGAGAAAATCCTTTGCGCATGCGCAGTGAGAAAATTCTGTGCGCATGCGCAGTGAGAAAATCCTTTGGGCACTATTCCTTTATTTAGTGTATTGTCCGTACTATACTAATACATAAATACATAGATGTTAGATACATACATACATACATACATACATACATACATACACACACACATAGATAGATAGATAGATAGATAGATAGATAGATAATAGACACACAGACAGACAAATGGACACCAATCCTCATAGTTCCCTCATTTGATCACAGCAGAGTCAGGCAGCCTGGTCTAGGTAGTGCCAGCTACCTTCTAATGTATATTAGTCATCAGTCAGTACTGAATCTATTTATTAGCAATGCAGCAGTGACTCTATAGCCAGCCCAGAAAATCAATGTGATTCTATACCCAGCACAAAGGGGGGGGGGGAGAGGGAGAGGGAGAGGGAGAGAGAGAGAGAGAGAGAGAGAGGAGAGAGAGAGAGAGAGATCTTGACTAAAAGAAATAACTGGCCGGGCGTGGTTG
The DNA here is from genome assembly GCF_964271855.1 of Acomys minous. Taxonomy (NCBI): domain Eukaryota; kingdom Metazoa; phylum Chordata; class Mammalia; order Rodentia; family Muridae; genus Acomys; species Acomys minous. Next base: position 65,070,882 of record NC_140493.1, on the reverse strand, counting down.
CGCACGCCTTTAATCCTAGCACTCATGAGGCAGAGGCAGGCGGATCGCTGTGAGTTCGAGGCCAGCCTGGTCTACAAAGTGAGTCCAGGATGGCCAAGACTACACAGAGAGACCCTGTCTCAAAAAACCAAAAAAATAAATAAATAAAAAATAACTGAAAGCCAGGCTGTGGCGGCACATGGTTTTCTTTAATCCCAGCACTCGAGAGGCAGAGGCAGGCATATCACTGTGAGTTGGAGGCCAGCCTGGTCTACAAAGTGAGTCCAGGACAGCCAACTCTACACATAAACCCTGTCTAAAAAAACACTAACAAAAGAAAACAAAAAAAGAAATAATTGAAGAGATGAATACAAAATAAATGAATGAATGAATGAATGAATGAACGAACAAACAAACAAATAAATAAATAAATAAATGCATGAGCATAACTCATGTGTGATAAAACAGGGGCTACACAAGCACGAAAGAAAGAAAGAAAGAAAGAAAGAAAGAAAGAAAGAAAGAATTAAGTATCTCAGCAACAGATATCAATAGGGCTTTATAGATGTCAGATGGGAGACAGAGAGAGAGGCAGATATGCTGTGAATAGTGAACTCTGGGGCTGGAGAGATGGCTCAGAGGTTAAGGACACTGACTGCTCCTCCTGAGTTCAATGCCCAGCAACAATATGAATGGTGGCTCACAACCATTTCTAATATCTATAATGTGATCTGATGCCTTCTTCTGGCCTGCCGGTGTATGTACATGCAGGCAGAGCACTGTATACATAATAGTCAAGAAATCTTCAAAAAGAAAAAAATAACCAAAAAACAAAACAGACACAATACAGGCTATATAAAGAGAATAACACCATCTGTTAGAATAAAACACAGCAAAACCCAGCTGGACATGGTGGTGGCAGACACCTTTAATTCCAGCACTCACTGCTGGGGCAGGGGCAGGCAGATCACTGTGAGTTTGAGGCCAAACTGATCAACAAAGTGATTCCAGTACTACTACTACTCAGAGAAATCCTGTCTGAGGAGGGGAAGGGGGAGGGGGAACCAAAATCCAAATGAGCATTTCCCTGTGACACCTGAAAACGGCTGACTTTCCACACCAGCCACGGAGGCCTCTTCACCTCCAAGGAGAAACTAAGGTTTCACTGGAAAGTAGTTAAGAGATAAGGAGTTCAGTCAAAGGCTGAGGGAGGGGTGATGACCTTGATCTAACTTCAGGTTCTTTTTCACTCAACCCAGCCAGACAGCAAGATAAAACATTGAATTCAAGCAACCTGTCTGTGGCGGCCCATGGCTCTCATCTCAGCAGTTGGGGGCCAGAGGCTGGTGGGTCGCTCCGAATCGGAGGCGAGCCTGGCATACACAGAGAGGGTTCTGAGAAAGCCACGGCATATTAGGTATGGCCCTGCCTGCACCAAATCTGACTCTAAATGTGAAGCCCTTCACTTCACAGAAAAGACAAACCAAAGCAAAATGGCAGACTGGTCTGCAGAGCAAGCTGCACGACAGCCAGGGCTGTTGCATCGAAACGTTACCACTGAAAACAAGCAAACACCTAAACACAAACACAAAATTGCAGCCCTTGGGAGGTGAGGGCAAGTGAACCTCTGAGTCTGTGTCCAGTTTGGTCTCCCGAGTGACTTCCAGGACAGCCACGACTACACAGAGGGACCCTTGACTTTACAGAAAACAGAAAACAAAACAGAAATCCAACACTTAGCCGGGCTTGGTGGCGCCCGCCTGCCATTCATCCCAGTGCTCGGGAGGCAGAGGTGGGCAGATCAGTGTGAGTTCGAGGCTAGCCTGGCCTACAAAGTAAGTCCAGGACAGCCAAGGCTACACAGAGAAACCCTGTCTTAACTTCCGTTGGAAGAAGAAGAGGAGGAGGAGGAGGAGGAGGAGAAGAAGAAGAAGAAGAAGAAGAAGAAGAAGAAGAAGCATCTTGTTGGGGAGCTTGGTTGTTACCAGCCAGCTGAAAAACCTCCTTGAAAAAATTCCAAGAGGAGATATAAATGTGAGCCAAAATCAGGAGGGTAGTGTGTGCAGGGGCATCTTTGGAGACGTGGGGTCCTTTGGCTGTTCATTGCTCCTCTTGGAAACGTTCCTACAGAGAACCGCTCAAGGGCTCCAGGTGCCAGCAGAAGAAATCCTGCTGACAGCACTGGGATAATCGTTCCTGGGAACTAATAAACAGAAGGTTTCATTCATTCATTCAATCTCTGTTTCATCTCGTCTGGGTTAGTCTGGTGGTTCATAATAAAAATATAATTGTTAATAAAATTTAGCTCAGCCAGGCATGGTGGCTCACACCGGTTTCAAAAAACCAAAAAAGAAAAAGAAAAAAGAAATAAAAATGAAAATTGAGCCTACTCTCTCTCTCTCTCTCTCTCTCTCTCTCTCTCTCTCTCTCTGTCTCTCTCTCTCTCTCTTTCTCTCTCCCCCCCTTCCCCCCACTCTGTACACACACACACACACACACACACACACACACACACACACACACACTTGGATGAAACATGAAAAGCTCCAATGAATGCAGTTACAAAGACAAAATGAATTGTTTTGTATTAATTATTTTTAAAGGAGTGTGTGTGTAATCCTAAAAGAATCATGCATTTAACCAACCATTTCTAGTTTAAATCCCCAAAGTGCCTATCTACTCATTAACAATTTTTATCAAATCATGTCAAGGAAGCTGAGGGAAAAAAATAGCAGTAAGAAATCAATCCCCAGCTGGGTGTGGTGGCGCACACCTTTCATCCCAGCGCTTGGGAGGCAGAGGCAGGCGGATCGCTGTGAGTTCGAGGACAGCCTAGTCTACAAAGTGAGTCCAGGGTGGCCAAGGCTACACAGAGAAACCCTGTCTCTAAAAAGCCAAAAAAAAAAAAAAAAAAGAAATCAATCCCCTAGAAGTCCAGCTTCCATGACGGAGTCATGTCAGCTAGTGGTAGTCAAGGCACTGTTTTTGCTTGTAAGCCTCAAAAAGTCTGTAGCTCGGCTGTTAAGAGTGTACCTCTTCCTAAACCTCAAACTTGCTAAGCCAAATTCTTTGTAAGGGCAGTCGTCATTGCTAACAATCTACATCTCTAAGTTCTTTTGTTTGTTTGGTTGGTTTGGTTTTTCGAGACAGGTTTTCTCTTTGTATCCTTGGCTGTCCCGGGCTTGCTTTGTAGGCGATCCGCCTGCCTCTGCCTCCAGAGTCCTGGGGTTAAAGGCATGTGCCACCATACCCGGCTACATCTCTGAGTTTTATCCTGTGTTTATTTGGTTGTTCCTTTTTTTTTTCTTTTTGGTTTTTTGGTTTTTTATCTTGGTTTTCCGACACAAGGTTTCTCTGTGTATCCTTTGCTCTCCTGGACCTGCTTTAGAGACAAGTGTGTGCCACCATGCCGGAATCTCTAAATTCTTTCCAAGGGTGGTGGTCAAATCATGAATGTGCTCTAGCAGCAACACCTGAAAAAGATCAAGCACTCACTATTTCTTGTTGTTCGTGCCAATGATACTGCCCCCTTCGAGTTTTCGTACAAGTCATAGATCAAGAGGGGGTGTGAAGACCACAAGGGCAACAAGCAGAGCAAGGAATGCTGCAAAACAGCAGAAATAAACTCCTCAGGACAGGCATCCCTCCAGGCTCTGCAGATCAGAGACACACCCTTTGTTGCTGTGCTAGCTAGTGGGGTGGGGCTGCAGGGGCCTCAACCAAGAGACAATTCTCCTCTCCTCCCCCTCCCCCTCCCCTGCCCCACACAGGGTTTCTCTGTGTAAAATCCTTGGCAGACCTCAAATTCACAGAGAGCCCACCCCCAACCCCTGCCAATAAAAATCTAATCACCCACCTGCCTCTGTGTCCCAGAGTCCTGGGATTATATGCACAGCTGTAAGGGACAATTTTTTTTGAGACAGGGTTTCTCTGTGTAGTCTTGGCTGATTTTTTTTTCTTTGTTTGTTTGTTTGTTTTTATCATAAGCCGAGTGATCTCACAGATAAGATGAAAGTTTTCCAAAGTAGGGAAATTTACGGCAGTATTGGCAGAGTCAAGCAGAACTGTGAGGCCAACCAGGTCTACAAAGTGGGGTTGGGGTGGGCGATTCAATTACAGTTTGAAAGGACGATATTGCAATAAAGAAATGGCCGGGCAGTGGTGGCGCACGTCTTTACTCCCAGCACTTGGGAGGCAGAGGCAGGCGGATCGTTGTGAGTTCATGGCCAGCCTGGTCTACAAAGCGAGTCCAGGGCAGCCAAGGCTAACATAGAGAAACCTTGTCTCGAAAAATATATATATATATTAGAATGAGGAGAAGGAAGAGGAGGAGGAGGAGGAAAGGAAGGAAGGAAGGAAGGAAAGAGCCAGGCCTGGTAGCAGCAATGCACTGATCATTTAAATTTTTCATTGCATTAGTCATAAGAAAAAAAAATAAAGCAGATATAATTAATTGTCCTGGCATGCACCACCAGGCCCTGCTTCCTTTAATTTCATTTGTTTATTTACTTATTTATATTGGTTTTTGGAGACAGGGTTTCTCTGGGTAGCCTTGGGTGTCCTGGAACTCAGTTTTTAGACCAGGCTGGTCTCAAACTCACAGAGATCCACCTACCTCTGCCTCCCAAGTGCTGGGATGAATGGCGTGTGCAACCATGCTGGTCCTTTCAGCTCTTTATCTCCAAGAAAGTTTCTAGGTAGTCCTGGGAGTTCCAACCTAAGTCGATCTACACATCAGTTTCAAAGACAGCCAGAGGGGAGAGAGACAGAGAGAGAGAGAGAGAGAGAGAGAGAGAGAGAGAGAGAGAGAGAGAGAGAGAGAGAGACTATCTCCAAAAACCTTAGATAAGTAAGTACATAAGTAGATAGATAGATGATACACAGACAGAAAGACAAATGGAGGCCAAGCATCATAGTTTCCTCATGTAATCACAGCAGAGAGAGGTGGACTTCTGTGTTTGGTTTTTCCAAGTACATATTTAAGTCTTTATTCAGCTATCTATCAAGGATAAACTGGTCCTTTATTTAGTGTAGTCTCCATACCCCATGTGTAACCATGGAAATCCCTAACTAGATGAGGCCTGCCTCCAGCTCACAGAGTTTCACCTGCCTCTGCCTTCAGAGCTATGGGATTCAAGGCCTACAGGACCACACAGAGCTGGCTTCTTTAAGTTCTGGTTTCAGAACTTAACCCCAATGTGCATGTACAGAATTATAGGGAAGCCTCTTCTGATCTACACAGTTCCCTCACTCCATGAAAAGACAAACCACATAAAGGCTTAACTCGCTCTCTGAAAACAAAAAACAAAAATTAAGAGCTGGATGGAGAGGTGGCTCAGAGGTTAAGAGCACTGACTGCCCCTCCAGAGGTCCTGAGATGCGTTCCCAGCGAGCACACGGCGGCTCACAGCCATCTATAATTTGATCTAATGTCCTCCTCTGGCGTGCAGGCATACACGCAGGCAGATGAAGCACTGTACACATAATAATGAATAAATATTTTTAATTGAAAATAAACTTTTAAATTAACTGTCCGGAGCCAGCCCAGGGTCATTCAAGGCTAAAAGAATCTACTGGCTGAGGCAAAATTCTGATGCCCCATTCCAAAGCTAAACTTCCTCATTTCAGCCTCTGCATAACTTCCTTATTTCAGCCTCTGCATAACTTCCTTATTTCAGCCTCTGCATAACTTCCTTATTTCAGCCTCTGCATAACTTCCTTATTTCAGCCTCTGCATAACCTCCTCCTTTCGACCTCTGGATAACCTCCTCCTTTCGACCTCTGCAGATGTTGTTTAGCCGGGTTGGCTCGGGACTTTCCAAGAGATAGTTAGCTAAAGTAAGATAGGAATTGTTTCAAGATGAACCACAGGATGTTCCCCTGCTGAGATCACCTGGAGGCATTCTCAGACCCCCTACTGCTTGGCTCCTGCTTCCACCCCATATAAGCTTTTGCTTTTGATTCAATAAACAGACCTTGATAGGAGTTCTACTTGGTCTCGTCTCCTTCTTTCTCGTCCCATCTTTTCAGGTATGGCTCCCCTCGCGACCCCGTAATTACTGGTCCTGCTGGACGGGACAAGTGGCGCCCAACGTGGCCACGAGGTACGAGCCCTCTACCACGACAGAGACCCTTCATGGGAAATAATTCAGAAACGCCGCGGTCAAGTCTCTCGCCGAGGTCAAAAGTACCTCCGATCGTCTCGGGTGCGGGCCTGCTGCTCACAGGACCTCTCCGCACTTAGGTAAGAGTTCATCTCTGTCAATAAGATGGGTTAAAGTCTCTCAAAGGAGGCGTAATTTATTCGCCACCTTAAAATTTTTCTCAGGGAAAGAGGAGTTAGAGTTAAAAAAGCCCTTGTAAGCATTAGCTTTTCTTACAGAGATTCAAACAGTCCTTCAGGACACAGGGAACTCGGGTATTGCTTTATAATCGTCATGTCAAATTTTATGTCTATGTCTGTAAATTTGTTTAACTTTTTAAAATACTGTTTCATTTTTCTATGTCTTGAAAGAGGGCTAAGCTTTACTCGCTGGCCAATTTTCTAAAACAGTGCAGCACAACATGGCACACACAGCCTATGAGACAGTAAGAGTATTGCCTCTGAGGCAGGAGCAGGCCTGCCCTTTCCAGGGCCTGGACCCAGACACAGTGGCTGCCTGTGGGGCTTGCCTCTTACAGAACAGGCATGGCTGCAAACATGTGACAAGTTGAAAAAGCACGGTCTAAGAAATAGAGTTTATTGCCTAAAACTTAGAATTTTCTTGCTTAATTTTTTTGCTTGTAAGTGACTAACAGTTTTTCAAATTGGTCTAGCAAATAGAGTTAATTCCAAATTCCTTAGCTACAAGGTGTTTATAATTTTCTTGTTTATTTGCTTAATGTTTACTTGAAATATTTCTAAAAAATTTTAGGTGCTCAAATAAGAGATATAAACTAGTTTTGTCCTTGGAAACAAACATTTACAGCTGAGAGTTTCCAGCTTAGATCCAACTAACTAAACAAGTCCAGGGCTAATATTTCCTTGGGCCAGATAATTTTACAGAAACTGCTCCTAGTTATCTGTGGGCTTGACTCCTACAGAACAGAGATGGCTACAGACACGTGGCTAGTTGGAGAGGCGGAACTAGGAGGCTGATAGATTTCTAAACTAGGCTAGGGAATGTAGTTAACTACCTAGGACTTAGAATTTTCTTGTTTTCCTGATTAATTTTTGTTTGAGATGTTTAAAATTTTTTTTACTAAAATTAGAATAAAACAATTAAACAAGTCACGGTGGCACATGCCTTTAATCCCAGCACTCGGGAGACAGAGACAAGCAGATCTCTGTGACAGGGCATGGTGGTGCATACCTTTAATCCTAACACTTGGAGATTAACAGAGACAGAACTCTTAAATTTCAACCTGATCTCCACAGAGCGTGATCTGCTGATAAGCTAATTTTCTTACAAAGATGTAGCCTCCATACTACACTAATACATAAATACAAAGATGATAGATAGATAGATAGATAGATAGATAGATAGATAGATAGATAGGGGAGGCACAGACAGACAAATGGAGACCAATGTTTATTAGTCATCAGTACTGATTCTATTTATTAGTAATGCAGCAGTGACTCTAACCAGTCCACAAAAGCAGTATGATTCTACTATACTCAGCACTATGGGCATACAGTGGGGTGGGAGTGCGGGGAGTAGAGAGAGAGAGAGGGGGGCGTGGGGGAGAGGGAGAGGGAGAGGGAAAGGGAGAGGGAGAGACCTTGACTCAAAGAAATAACTGAAAGCCAGGGGGTGGCGGCGCAGGGCTTTCTTTTATCCCAGGAGAGTCAGGCAGATTGCTGTGAGTTTAAGGCCAGCCTAGTCTACAAAGTGAGTCCAGGACAGCCAAGCCTACACAGAATCCCTGTCTCAAAAAACAGAAACAACAACAACAAAAAATAAATAAATAAATAACCGTAGAGATGAGTACAAAATAAATGAAAGAATGAATGAATGAATAAAAGTATGAACAGAATTCATGTGTGATAAAACAGGGGCCACACAAGATGAAAGAAAGAAGGAAAGAAAGAATTAAGTATCTCAGCAAGAGCTATCAGTAGGACTTTATGGATGTCAGATGGGAGACAGGGAGAGGCAGATATGCTGTGAATAGTGAACGCTGGGGCTGGAGAGATGGCTCAGAGGTTAAGGACACTGTTCTGCCTAGCAACAACATGCATGGTGGCTCACAACCATCTATAATGTGATCTGATGCCTTCTTCTGGCCTGCTGGTGTATGTACATGCAGGCAGAGCACTGTATACGTAATAGTCAAGAAATCTTCAAAAAGGAAAAAACAAAACAAAACAAAAAACCCAGTGAATTCTGAGACAATAAAGGCTACATAAAGAGACTGGCACCATCTCTTAAAACGAAACGAAACAAAACAAAAACCATCTGGGCGTGGTGGTGGCACACACCTTTAATCCCAGCACTCACTGCTGAGGCAGGGAGGGGGAGGCAGATCACTGTGAGTTTGAGGCCAGACTGGTCTACAACGTGGTTCCAGGACAGCCAAGGCTACTACTCAGAGAAACCCTGTCGGGGAAGGGGAAAGGGAAGGGGGAGGGGGGACCAAAAACCAAATGAGCGTTTCCCTGTGACACTTGAAAACGGAAGACTTTCCACATCGGCCACGGAGGCCTCTCCACCTCCAAGGAGAAACTAAGGTGTCACTGGAAGGTAATGAAGAGATAAGAAGTTCAGTCACCCACCCTTTCTGGCATAAGGTCAAAGGCTGAGGGAGGAGTGATGATGACCTTGAACTGACTTCAGATCCTTTTTCACTCAACCCAAGCAGATATTGATAGAATTCCACAGCTCTTGGGGGCCAGAGGCTGGTGGGTCACTCCGAATCGGAGGCAAGCCTGGCAATACAGAGAGGGTTCTGAGAAAGCCACGGCATATTAGGTATGCCTCTGCGTGCCTGCACCAAATCTGACTCTAAACATGAAGCCCTTCACTGCACAGAAAAGACAAACCAAAGCAAAATGGCAGACTGGTCTGCAGAGCAAGCTGCGCGACAGCCAGGGCTGTTGCATCGAAACGCTACCCCTGAAAACAAGCAAACACCTACACACAAAATTGCAGCCCTTTGGAGGGGAGGGCAAGTGAACCTCTGAGTCTGTGTCCAGTTTGGTCTACCGAGTGACTTCCAGGACAGCCACGACTACACAGAGGGACCCTTGACTTCACAGAAAACAGAAAACAAAACAGAAATCCAACACGTAGCCGGGCTTGGTGGCGCCCACCCGTGCCTGCCCTCCATTCATCCCAGCGCTCGGGAGGCAGAGGCGGGCAGGCAGGCTGGCCAAGTGCTGTGACTTCCAGGCAGGCCAGCCTGGTCTACAGAGCGAGTCTGGGGCAGCCAAGGCCACACAGAGAGACCCTGTCTCGAACCCCTCCCACCCAAAAAGCAAAACAATTCCAACATTTGGCAGGCAGAAGACAGTGAATCGCTCGCTCAGTGTGAGTTCGGCCTGCTCTACAGAGGGAGTTCCAAGATGGCCAGGACTACTAGACAGAGAAACCCTTGACTGCTGCACAGAAACAAAACAAAACAAAACGAAATTCCAACACTGCAAATCCAGATACAGGACAATCTCTGTTTCCAGCCCATACTGGTCTACAGAGAAAGTTGCATGACAGTCATGGCTATTACAAGCAAACCCTGACTGAAAAACAAAATTAACTAACTAGCTAACTAACTAGCTAGCTAGGTAGATAAATGAAGAAATAACAACCTATGTGGAACCAAAACCCAAAGCTTGTTTGCTTTGCTTTCTGTGAGACAGGGTTTCTCTGTGTAGCCATATATATATATATGTATATATATATATATATATATATAATTTTTTTTTTGGTTTCTCCAGACAGGGTTTCTCTGTGTAGCCTTGGCCATCCTGGACTCACTTTGTAGACCAGGCTGGCCTCAAACTCACAGCGATCTGCCTGCCTCTGCCTCCCAAGTGCTGGGATTAAAGGCATGCGCCACCACGCCCGGCTCATTTATTTATCTTATAAGGTAAATATTTAATTCTTTTGAACAAGTATTTAACTCTTTACTCAACTACTTAGAAATGATAAACTATTCTCCATACCCTATGTAACCTTGGAAATCCCTAACTAGATGAGGCCTGCCTCCAGCTCACAGAGTTTCACCTGCCTCTACCTTCAGAGCTATGGGATTAAAGACATACAGGACCACACAGCTGGCTTCTTTAAGTTCTGCTTTCAGAACTTTAACCCAATTTGCATGTGCCAAATGATAGGGTAGCCTCTGCTGATCTGCACAGTCCACCTTGCTCCATGAACAGACAAACCACATAAAGGTTGTAACTCACCGTCTTAAAACAAAACAAACAACAGCAACAACATAAATAAATAAATAAATAAATAAATAAATAAATAAGAGCTGGAGAGGTGGCTCAGAGGTTAAGAGCACTGACTGCTCCTCCAGACGTCCTGAGTTGCATTCCCAGAGAGCACACAGTGGCTCACAACCATCTATAATGTGATCTAATATCCTCCTCTGACAGGCAGGCGTACAAGCAGGTAGAGAGAGCACTGTATACGAAATAATAAATAAAGACATATTTTTTTAAACTGAAAATAAACTTTTAGAATAATTATAATGACAGGAAAAAAAAAACCTAGTTCAAACTAGTTCAGAATCTTTCAGTAGCCAGGCTTTGGTGGCACATACTTTTCTTTAATCCCAGCAACCGGGAGGCAGTGACAGATGTATCTTTGTGAGTTTGAGGCCAGCTTGGTCTACACAGTGAGTCCAGGACAGCCAAGGCTACATAGAGAAACCCTGTCTCCAAAAACCAAAACCAAACAAAATTAGACTAAGGAACAACAGCAGACCTCTGAGATGGTTCCTTTTGTTTGAATTCTAAGGCCCAGCCACACAGAAAAGAAATTCTTCAAAAGTGATCTCTGTGTTTACCATCCCTCTAGATGGCAGGGACATAAATCCAATTCACCTGTGTGTGTGTGTATGTGTGTGTGTGTGTGTTGTGTGTGTGTATGTGTGTGTGTGTGTGTGTGTGTGTTGTGTGTGTGTGTGTGAGATAGAGAGAGAGAGTGAGACAGAGAGAGAGAGAGAGAGAGAGAGAGAGACAGAGAAAGAGAGAGAGAGAGACAGAGAGACAGAGAGAGAGAGAGGATTGTGTGAGGAGGCTCTCTCTCCTGATCTAGAAAGTATACCCTTTCAATAAAAAGGAGAAGAAAAAAATAAAATAAATAACCAACCAAGCAATAAACAAACGAATAAATAACAACAACTATAAAAACAAAAACAAAAGCAAAAACCACTACAAGCAGTCATTTGTTTTGGAACATAATTTACAGGGGAAAGAAATGTGTGGGTTCACATACAGGCTAAAACATGAACAGGAAAACAACTAGACCAAAAGACAGAGCAGCCAAGGCCTGTTCTTATCGTTCAGGGTACTATTTATGTCAAATGGTTTGGGGTCCTTCCTAGTCCCCTCTAGCATGACCTAGAAGTGACTGACTTAAGGTGACATCAGGAAGCAGTCCATTTCTGGAAGAGGAAAGAAATGGGTGCTGGGAGTGAGATAGGTAGGAAGGAAAGAAGGAAGAATGGGATCAAAAACCAATCTCAGCACGTCAGTGGCGGTGATCATAGCTAGAGATTGTGACTGATCACTCAGCTGAGGATTCTTTTTTTTGGTTTTTTGAGACAGGGATTCTCTGTGTAGCTTGGCTGTCCTGCACTCACTTTGTAGACCAGGCTGGCCTCGAATTCACAGCGATCTACCTACCTCTGCCTCCCAGGTGCTGGGATTAAAGGCGTGTGCCACCACCGCCCGCTGAGGATTAATTTTTAACACCCGTGGGCAAGCACTTTCACGGGCACAAACACACACACACACACACACACACACAAACACACACACACTCGATGAAACAAGAAAATCTCCAATGAGTGCAGTTACAAAGACAGAATCAGTTGTTTTGTTATTTATGTTTTAAGATGTGTGTGTGTTCGCATGCACGCTGGGGTATATATAAGTCTTAGAAGAATCACATATGTACACTTTAACAAACCATTTCTAGTTTAGATCCTTGAGGTCCCCATCTACCCATGGAACACGCCAGATTTTTATTGAGCCCTATCTCGCTCTCTTAAAAATGAGACCACAGGAGCCACACCAGACCTCCCTCTCAGCTGGGGCCTTTCATTTTGTTTTTCTCTCTTTCTGTTGCAGATTGATTTCTGGATTAAGTGTGGAATGTTCTCCTTGCCTCTCAGGACCTTTGGAAGAGCAGCCAGTGCTTTTAACCCCTCCTGAGGCATTTGTTACTTTTATTTCGTTTTATTTTATTTCTTTTTGTGGTTTTTCGAGACAGGGTTTCTCTGTGTAACAGCTCTGACTGCCCTGGAGCTCACGCCTGCCTCTGCCTCCCAAGTTCTGAGACAACAGGCATGCATGCTCCAACACTGCCCGGCTCCATTTCATTTTGCGTAATGCTCTCTTTGGTTTAAATGCTGAGGCGCTGTCACACAGAAAAGAGTGTAATTTATGAGAACAACACACCATCATCCGGCGCTGTGGTGCTTGCTGGATGATACCATCACAAGGGCAATATTGGCCCCACCCCTCCAGTACTGGCACCTGCCATGGAGGAGTTGGGCGGTGCTCTCCCTCTCCACCTGGCGGGTGTGACAGCCAAGTTTTGGTGTTTTGTTTTGTTTTGTTTCTGTCTCCCACTACCACCTCCCCCACACCCTTCACATCGAGACAGGGTTTCTCGGTGTAGCGTTGGCTGTCCAGTCCTGGGCTCCCTGTGTAGACCAGGCTGGCTTTAAACTCACAGCGATCTGCCTGCCTCTGCCTCCCGAGGGCTGGGATTAAAGACGTGCACCACTATGCCATGCCTGGCTTTGTTTTTGGTTTTGTTTTCCTTTGCCTTTAATCCCAGCACTTGGGAGACAGAGGCGAGAGAATCACTTGCACTTGCAAGTCCAGGACAGGCAAGGCTACATGAGAAACCTTGTCTGGAAACAAACAAACAAACAAGCAAGCAAGCAAGCAAACAAACAAAAAAACTACAATTTCTTTAACCCAAGAAAAGTTCTAGTTCCAAACTAGGTCAGTATACACAGCGATTTTCAAGACAGACAGGAATACATAGAGAGACTCTATCTCCAAAATAATTTAAACACTGTGTAAGTACATAAGTAAGTAAGTAAATACATCGACGATAGATAGATAGATAGATAGATAGATAGATAGATAGATAGATAGGATTAAAGGCGTGTGCCACCATGCCTGGCTAAATATTTAATTCTTTACTCAACTATTTAAAAAGGATAAACTAGTCCTTTATTTAGTGTATTCTCTGTACTATACTAATACATAAATACATAGATGTTAGATACATACATACATACACACATAGATAGATAGATAGATAGATAGATAGATAGATAGAGGACACACAGACAGACAAATGGATACCAATCCTCATAGTTCCCTCATTTGATCACAGCAGAGTCAGGCAGCCTGGTCTAGGTAGTGCCAGCTACCTTCTAATGTATATTAGTCATCAGTCAGTACTGAATCTATTTATTAGCAATGCAGCAGTGACTCTATAACCAGCCCAGAAAATCAATGTGATTCTATACCCAGAACGAGACGGGGGAGGAGAGAGAGAGAGAGAGAGAGAGAGAGAGAGAAAGAGAGAATTGTGTGAGGAGGCTCTCTCTCCTGATATCGAAAGTATACCCACCCTTTCAATAAAAAAAGAAGAAAAAAATAAAGTAAATAACTAAGCAACCAAGAAACAAATAACAACAACAACAACAACAACAAAATACCACTACAAGCAGTCATTTGTTTTGGAATATAATTTACAGGGGAAAGAAATGTGTGGGTTCACATACAGGCTCAATCATAAACAGGAGAGCAACGAGACCGAAAGACAGAGCAGCTGATGCCTGGTCTTATCGCTCAGGGTACTATTTATGTGAAATGGTTTGGGGTCCTTCCTAGTCCCCTCTTGCATGACCTAGAAGTGACTGACTTAAGGTGACATCAGGAAGCAGTCCATTTCTAGAAGAGGAAAGAAATGGGTGCGGGGAGTGAGATAGGTAGGAAGGAAAGAAGGAAGAATGGGGTCTAAAACCAATCTCAGCACATCAGAGGCGGTGGTCATAGCTAGAGACTGTGACTGATCACTCAAATGAGGATCAGTTTTTTAATTTTTAACAACCGTGCACACGGGCACGCATGCTTGCATACATACACACACACACACACACACACACACACACAAACACACACACATACACACACACGATAAAACAAGAAAAGCTCCAATGAGTGCAGTTACAAAGACAGAATCGGTTGTTTTGTTATTTATCTTTAACGATGTGTGTGTATTCGCATGCACGCTAGGGTGTATATAAGTCTTAGAAGAATCACATATGTACACTTTAACAAACCATTTCTAGTTTAGATCCTTGAGGTCCCCATCTACCCATGGAACACGCCAGATTTCCATTGAGCCCTATCTCGCTCTCTTAAAAATGAGACCACAGGAGCCACACCAGACCTCCCTCTCAGCTGGGGCCTTTCATTTTGTTTTTCTCTTTCTGTTGCAGATTGATTTCTGGATTAAGAGTGGAGTGTTCTGCCTGCCTCTCAGGACCTTTGGAAGAGCAGCCAGTGCTTTTAACCCCTCCTGAGGCATTTTTTACTTTTATTTCGTTTCTTTTTATTTCTTTTTGTGGTTTTTTTGAGACAGGGTTTCTCTGTGTAACAGCTCTGACTGCCCTGGAGCTCACGCCTGCCTCTGCCTCCCAGGTTCTCAGACAACAGGCATGCATGCGCCACCACCACCCGGCTCCATTTCATTTTGTGTAATGCTCTCTTTGGTTTAAATGCTGAGGCTCTGTCACTCAGAAAAGAGTGTAATTTATGAGAACAACACACCATCATCTGGGCGCTGTGGTGCTCGCTCGATGATACCATCACAAGGGCAATATTGGCCCCGCCCCTCCAGTACTGGCACCTGCCATGGAGGAGGTGGGCAATGCTCTCCCTCTCCACCTGGCGTGTGTGACAGCCAAGTTTTGGTGTTTTGTTTTCTTTTGTGTCTGTCTCCCACTACCACCACCCCCACACCCTCCGCCCCGAGACAGGGTTTCTCGATGGAGCGTTGGCTGTCCAGTCCTGGGCTCCCTTTGTAGACCAGGCTGGCCTTAAACTCACAGCGATCTGCCTGCCTCTGCCTCCCGAGGGCTGGGATTAAAGACGTGCACCACTATGCCATGCCTGGCTTTGTTTTTGGTTTTGTTTTCCTTTGCCTTTAATCCCAGCACTTGGGAGACAGAGGCGAGAGAATCACTTGCACTTGCAAGTCCAGGACAGGCAAGGCTACATGAGAAACCTTGTCTGGAAACAAACAAACAAACAAGCAAGCAAGGAAGCAAACAAACAAACAAAAACTACAATTTCTTTAACCCAAGAAAAGTTCTAGTTCCAAACTAGGTCAGTATACACAGCGATTTTCAAGACAGACAGGAATACATAGAGAGACTCTGTCTCCAAAATAATTTAAACACTGTGCAAGTACATAAGTAAGTAAATATATCGATGATAGATAGATAGATAGATAGATAAATAGGATTAAAGGCGTGTGCCACCATGCCTGGCTAAATATTTAATTCTTTACTCAACTATTCAAAAAGGATAAACTAGTCCTTTATTTAGTGTATTCTCTGTACTATACTAATACATAAATACATAGATGTTAGATACATACATACATACACACATCGATAGATAGATAGATAGATAGATAATAGACACACAGACAGACAAATGGAGGCCAATCTTCATAGTTACCTCATTTGATCACAGAAGAGTCAGGCAGCCTGGTCTAGGTAGTGCCAGCTACCTTCTAAAGTTTATTAGTCATCAGTCAGTACTGAATCTATTTATTAGCAATGCAGCAGTGACACTATTACCAGCCCAGAAAATCAATGTGATTCTATACCCAGCAAGAGGGGGGGGAGAGGGAGAGAGAGAGAGATAGAGATAGAGAGAGAGAGAGATAGAGATAGAGAGAGAGAGAGAGAGAGAGAGAGAGAGAGAGAATTGTGTGAGGAGGCTCTCTCTCCTGATCTAGAAAGTATACCAACCCTTTCAATAAAAAAGAGAAGAAGAAAAAAATAAAATAAATAACCAACCAAACAACAAACAAATAATAACAACCACAAAAAAAGACAACTACAAGCAGTCATTTGTTTTGGAATATAATTTACAGGGGAAAGAAATGTGTGGGTTCACATACAGGCTCAAACATGAACAGGAGACCAACGAGACCAAAAGACAGAGCAGCCGATGCCTGTTCTTATCGTTCAGGGTACTATTTATGTCAAATGGTTTGGGGTCCTTCTTAGTCCCCTCTAGCATGACCTAGAAGTGACTGACTTAAGATGACATCAGGAAGCAGTCCATTTCTAGAAGAGGAAAGAAAGGGTGCTGGGAGTGAGATAGGTAGGAAGGAAAGAAGGAAGAATGGAGTCAAAAACCAATCTCAGCACATCAGAGGCGGTGGTCATAGCTAGAGACTGTGACTGATCACTCAGCTGAGGATTAATTTTTAACACCTGTGCACGCGGGCGTGCACGCTTGCGCGCACACATATACACACAAACAAACACACATACACACACTCGATGAAACAAGAAAAGCTCCAATGAGTGCAGTTACAAAGACAGAATCTGTTGTTTTGTTATTTATCTTTAAAGATGTGTGTGTGTTCGCATGCACGCTGGGGTGTATATAAGTCTTAGAAGAATCACATATGTAGAATTGAACAAACCATTTCTAGTTTAGATCCTCAAGGTCCCCATCTACCCATAGAACACGCCAGATTTCCATTGAGCCCTATCTCGCTCTCTTAAAAATGAGACCACAGGAGCAACACCAGACCTCCCTCTCAGCTGGGGCCTTTCATTTTGTTTTTCTCTCTTTCTGTTTCAGATTGATTTCTGGATTAAGTGTGGAGTGTTCTGCTTGCCTCTCAGGACCTTTGGAAGAGCAGCCAGTGCTTTTAACCCCTCCTGAGGCATTTGTTACTTTTATTTCGTTTTATTTTATTTCTTTTTGTGATTTTTCGAGACAGGGTTTCTCTGTGTAACAGCTCTGACTGCCCTGGGGCTCTCGCCTGCCTCTGCCTCCCATGTTCTCAGACAACAGGCATGCATGCTCCAACACTGCCCGGCTCCATTTCATTTTGCGTAATGCTCTCTTTGGTTTAAATGCTGAGGCTCTGTCACACAGAAAAGAGTGTAATTTATGAGAACAACACACCATCATCCGGCGCTGTGGTGCTTGCTGGATGATACCATCACAAGGGCAATATTGGCCCCGCCCCTCCAGTACTGGCACCGGCCATGGAGGAGTTGGGCGGTGCTCTCCCTCTTTACCTGGCGGGTGTGACAGCCAAGTTTTGGTGTGTTGTTTTGTTTTGTTTCTGTCTCCCACTACCACCACCCCCACACCCTCCACCCCGAGACAGCGTTTCTCGGTGTAGCATTGGCTGTCCAGTTCTGGGCTCCCTTTGTAGACCAGGCTGGCCTTAAACTCACAGTGATCTGCCTGCCTCTGCCTCCCGAGTGCTGGGATTAAAGGTGTAGGCAGGCGGTGACGGCACATGCCTTTTTTTTTATCCCAGCACTCGGGAGGCAGAGAAAGATGGATTGTTGTGAGTTTGAGGCCAGCCTCATCTACACAGCGGGTCCAGGACAGCCAAGGTTCCATAAAGAAACGCTGTCTTCAGGAACCAAAACCAAAACCAAACCAAAAGAAACAAAAAAATTTAGACCGAGGAGTTATACCAGACCTCTGAGACGGTTCCTTTCATTTTATTTACCTTCATTTCATTTCATTATTATTTTTTTTTATTTCTTTTTTTTGTGGGGGCAAGGAATTCATTTTTCACGTTAGGGTTTCTTTGTGTAGCCTTGACTGTCCTGGACTTACTTGCTTTTGTAGACCAGGCTGTCCTAAAATTTACGGCAATCCGATTGCCTCTGCCTCCTGAGTGCTGGAATTATTGGCATGTGCCACTACCGCCCGGCCTTATTTTAATTTTTTTCTGTGCATCAGTCGGTATGAATGTGTCAGATCCCTTCTAGTGGCGTTACAGACAGTTGCGAGCTACCGTGTGGGTGTTGGGAATCCAACCCAGGTCCTTTGGAAGAGCCGACAGTGCTCCTCACCACCGATCCATCTCTCTAGTCCCATTTGCTTTGTCTTCATGCTCTCTTTCATTTGAATTCTGAGGCACTGCCACACAGGGGGGAAAAATCTTCCGAAGTGATCTTCTCTGTTCTCTGTGTTTACCATCCTTATAGATGGCAGGGACTTAAATCCAATTCACACGGGGTGGAGGGCCGGGGGGCGGGGCGGAGGGCCAGGGGCGAGGTGGGCCGGGGGCGGGCTGTGTGGGGTGTGCTTGCAGGCACTCGGGGAGCTGGGGGGGGATTGTCAGGAGCCTCTCACCCCTGACCTAGAAAGTACCCTTTAAATTAAAAGTTTAAAAAAAACAGTACTACAAACACAGATTTGTTTTGGAATATAATTTATGGTAGAAAGAAATGCGTGGGTTCGCATACAAGCCCAAACATACACAAGAGACTGGAGAGACCAAAAGGCAGAGCAGCCGATGCCTGTTCTTTTTGTTCAGGGTAGTATTTACGTGAAATGGGTGGAGTCCTTCCTAGTCCCCTCTACCATGACCTATAAGTGTGACTGTCTTAAGCTGAAATCAGGAAGCAGTCCATTTCTGGAAGAGGAAAGAAAGGGTTGCTATGAGTTCAAGGGCCAGCCTGGTCTACAAAGTGAGTCCAGGATGGCCAAGGCTACACAGAGAAACCCTTTCTTTCTTCCATAAAAAAGAACATAAAATACAAAAAAACCTCTTCTGGTGATAAAAAGGAACATAAAATGAACATTTTCATTTCCTGTAGCTATAAAATAAGCACACCAACTTTGTAGGCACACAGCCAACACTTCAAAAGTCATACTTGTGAGATGAACTGCCCCAACCTAGGGAACCACAAAGGCCTTTGAGTGAAATGCTGGGGTCCCAGTGAGAGCAGACACCTCCAAATTCCCACCACCACCACACACGGAAGCAACCAGCTCAGGGCACAGGCGTCCTTACTAACCTGTTAGCTCCCCTAACATTCAGAGAGGCAGCAACGGGGCATTTGTTCAGGTACATCATCATGTTCTACAAAATCGCCACCCCAGTCTCCAACCGGGCAGAACCACAAATATAGACAAGGTTAAAAAAGAGAACATAAACAGTTTATCAACTGACCAAGAGCTTAAGCTGCTTTCAGCCATGGAGAATGCACTCCTGCAGACTACACAGCTGAAACTACAGGTGGTCTGCATGCCAACGCCACATAGCCGGGTTCTGTGAGCGCGTCCATCTCCCACAGCCCGAGGGAGTGGGGCTGGCTGGGCTGGACCACCTGGGCTTGCAGAGGAGGAGTAATGACAAGAACTGTGCTAGGAGCCAGTTCTCCTTCTGCACAATCCTGTCCCATCTGGACTATGACATGGCTCTGCTGAGGCCTCAGGGAGAATGCACCCAGCAAGTACCCACGACAACAGGCACAGACACACCCCAACAGGGATACAGATCACCCCAACAAGAGCACTCAAATGGTCTAACATGGGCAGCCACGGCTTCTTGACTTCAGCAGCAGGACACACAGGGGCTACATGGAGACAGTGTTGTGAAAACCACCCCACTAGCATGGTCAATAAGATGGCCAGTATTTAAATGCCTGACTGTAGGACCCTTATGATGCTACTACAGTGATAACATAGCTAAAGCATGTCTAGCAAGTTGTCAGGACCCAGAATATACAAAGTGTGAAATCGCCCAGTACAGAACTGGACATTCTCAAAAGACACAGCCAATGGCACTGAAAAAATATCCACAGCTCCCAATTATCTGGGAAATGAAACCAAGCCCTGAGAAACACCCGAGCTCCAGTAAGAATGGCCACCATCAGGAAGATGAGGAAGGGGAAGCCAGCACAAAGCTGGGTGGGTGAGCACTGGCTCCTCAAATAACTAAAGGAGGACTTCCAGATGCCAACACCCACCATAGGCCTGTGTCAGTGCCTGCAGCACTATTCACAGCAGCCATATGTGACAAAGTGCCAATGCACAGAGAGCTACACTGTGGAAATTCACGCAAACAGAAACATTTGAGACTGTTACACAATCTGCCATACAACTTTTCAGGCAGAACAAGGAGTGAACTAAGTAAAGGTGACAGGCTCCACCTAGCCCCAGCCAGGCGTGCTGTTAGTGTCAGCCCTCAGAGAACAAGAAGGGCAGCGGTCAGCCAGCAAAACCATGAGGAAACTCTAGTCATATTCCTAGCCACCAGCCACACTGCCCCTGCCACACCCCTGGCCATCAGCCACGCTGCCCCTGCCATGTTCCTGCTGAGTTCCTGGCCACTACCACATTGCCCTGTTATACCCCTGGCTAACAGCGACACTGCCCCTGGCTAACAGCCATGCTACCACTGCTTTGCTCCTGTCCACCAGCCATGCTGCCCCTGCCATGCTACTGACTATAAGCCATGCTGCCCCTGCCATGCTCCTGGCCACCAGCCGTGCTACAGAACCTCTGTGATCCTCTCAGTAAACTTCTATAGATACCCTTGGCAGCAATTCCTGAATAAGAATCTAGCTTGGACCAAAAGCATGGGCCACCAAAATCTGCAGGAGGCCAAGACTTTGGAGGTATTCCCACACTGACTTTTAAATCCACACTCCCCTCAAGATTCAGCAGCCAGGAGGGAAAGGTGGCTGCTTCAAGTGGTGTGCAGCTCCATCAGTGTTCCAGCCTTACGTAGGCAGGCAGCGACAGCAATGGGTCCCCACATTCCATACCTGTCACACTAGAACCGTGGACGCCTGGTCTGATCACAGCTCCAAGGCCCTTCCTATGCCTCGGAGGTGGCAGTGGTTGGCACAGCGCAGGCCCAAGCTTCCCACTTGCAAGTCTCTTTCCTCTGGCCTTGATGAACCCCGCCTGCCATTCCCTCATCAGTCCTCAGGCCTCGTGTTCTCAGTGGACCCTGACTGACAGCATCAGCAGTTACCAAGGACACTTTCTGCAAGAAGAGCCCAACAGTGACTTCAGGCTCTGGCACGGAGGAGAACAGCACTTCAGGCCTGCAGTGACGATGAACATACCTGACCTACAAGTCCAAATGAGCGGTCCACACTCCTCTGGTCGACATATTTTCTGATTTTATTATGTAACCATCCCAGCTCAGCAAGCCGGAATGCCATGTCCCTCAAAGATTTATTTAAGTTTGCCTAAAAAGTAAACACAGCAAAAGTAAAACTCAAAGACACCAGTAGAATTCACCATCAGCTCTAGCCACCTGTTCTAATATTCTAGCATTAAACAGCAGCCCAAGGAAGATGGAAGTAGCTACCACACCACCAAGAGGAAGAAAGCATGTCAGCAGGGAGGACAGAGTGGGAGGACACCAGGCTCCTTCTGTGTCACTCTGTGGAATAGCATTCTGGGGCCTGCCCACCAGGGACCTTGACAATCCCCAGACACAGGGGAGTGATGACCTTGTCCTGTGGAGAGGAGCAGGGTGTACATCCACAGGAGCAGGGATGTGGGAAGACTGCATCAGGAATGCTGTGTCCAGGACAGCACACCACACTGGCCTCTGTTTCTTGGGTCCTCTACCCTCACTGCAGCAGCCCCAGCAGTGGACTCATGGGGAAAAGCAAGCCTCACCACAGGGGGCCTGTGACAGATCACAGGAGCCACAGATGGTCAGGGCAAGAAGCAAATCCAGCTGTGCCACTCATTCGGTCCCAGATCTGCCAATCCCTGGGGATGCCAGTCAGTAGGATGCTCGTTCTGACTCTAGTGACTTTTCTTATCCCTGAGCGCTGCAGGCGGCACTCGGCTACCGTACCTTCCCTTCCACTTTGTAGCAGTTGTCCGTGCTGCTCATTTTGATGTACTTGCCATCGATGCCCTGGAATACATAGAGAAGGTCCCTCACAAGAACCGCTTCGGTGACCTCCAACGAGACAGTAAGGAACACTCTCTGTGTGACACGCCTTGCACGACTGACTCACTGTGTGCCATACATTTGCTCCCAGGCCACATATGCCAACTCGGTGAGCTCAAGAGGCAGGACAGATGCCAGGGCCTTCTGAGGGGGAGGGCTCCTGCAGTGTCCTCCATGGAGGCCTCAGAAGACAAGGCCACCAGGCAGGTCACCTCCTGCAACCACCAGGCAGATAGGGAGAGGAGAGCACAGCAAGGGGCTGTGTGACACCAGCTTACTCCATGCTTGGCCCTGAGGACCCACACTTACACAAGGGAGGCTAATGTGGTTGAGAAGGTACATGTGTGAGTGCTCCACAGCACAGCTGCTTGGGCAAAGGCTTTCATGTGCCTGAGTTACAAATTACACTGCCCCCATGGCAGTAGCAGCCACAGCCTCAGGACCAGCAGACCATGAACCACCAGCAGAGCCTGCTCCTCAGTACTGGTGACTCTACCTGCCAAGCACTGCTCCACGGTGTATACTCAAGAAAAGCACTCACAAACCCCTTGACTGCCTAATGGGACTTTAAAACCTTCAAACCACCATGGAAACGGCCAGTGAGTTTCCTTCACACTTGTGCCACGCCTAGCTCCAGCACCCTGATCAAGACAGACACCATCCTCCACAGAGCGGGGACTTAACCCCAGAAGTCACTTTCCTGAAGGACTGAGTGGCTACCCAGGAGGAAGAGAATGAGGTGGGAGGACAGGGTCTGGTACAAGGAGGTACAGAGTCCAACATCGAGGGAACCGGCCAGTCAGACAACCGCTGAGAGTGGGCGGCAGCAGAACTATCAGTGGGCAGCGTGGAGCGAGCTCATGAGGCTTCTGGCCACGGCAGGGTCTGGCACCTCATTCTATAAAAACTAGTATCAGGTCCTGGCTAGTGTTGAGAGTGAAATGGCTTCTCGATGCCAAGACACATCTTACCACTCGAATCCCCTTCTCTCCTTGACCTTGTCATGTTTCGAGAAAGAGCACTGGGGAGACCCGTGGAGGTAGCGGTTTGTGAAGAAGGCTGATTTGCAGTCAGAGTCCATGCAAGACGAGGCCCCAACTGCGGTCGAAGGCCATCCCCAACTCCTGGAGCTTGATGAGGCTGTCTAGAGAAATAAAGATAAAAGCATTTATGACTTCAAACAACCTGACTCCACAAGAGACAGAAATGTTCCTAGGAATTTTCTTTACTTTATTAACTAGCTACATTAATTTATAAAGCTGATACCAGGGCTCTCCTATACCACACATGTCCATAACAATCAGCTCCAGGTCCCTGGCACTGTCCTGGTACCGACCCAGTGTTCAGACCCGCTCCCAACTGGATAGTTCACATGTCTGCCCCCACTACTCTTCCCTATTTGAGTTTTCTACCAACACACAGCAGACATCATGCCTACACATAATCAGTTAGAAACTGTAAATTAGTTTTAACTTCAAGATCATGACCTTCATTCATTTAACACTTCCTGAGTTGATAGGTTTCAATACCTGGGCCCTGTCCCATCCACTGGTCACCAGCCCCACCCCACCTTGTGTGCAACCTATGCAAACAGACCCTGCAGCTTTAATTCATTTGGAGAATGTGCAAATACATGAAATGCAAGGCAAAAGTCTCCTGGAAAACATCACAGGCACTCTGTGGAAACCTAAGATCCTGATGCTTATTTCTAGTGACAACTGTAATAAAACTACTGCTTCCTAGAACACTAAAACAGCCTCGGGCTCAAAACTGCACCTGCTGCCCTAGAGTCTATACAGTGCTCTGGGGAAGCCATTCTCCTCCTGCAGTACCCTCGGTATGGGGAGCACCATCACTCCTACCCTGCAGTACCCTCGGTATGGGGAGCACCACCACTCCTACCCTGCAGTACCCTCGGTATGGGGAGCACCATCACTCCTATCCTGCAGTATCCTCGGTATGGGTAGCATCAACACTCCTATCCTACAGTACCCTTGGTATGGGGAGCACCACCACTCCTATCCTACAGTACCCTTGGTATGGGGAGCACCACCACTCCTACCCTACAGTACCCTTGGTATGGAGAGCATCACTCTACCTACCTTGCAGTACCCTCAGTATGGGGAGCACTACTAGTCCTCCCTTGAACTACTGTTGGTGGACACAGACTTACTAAAAGCATTCAGTAATACTGTGCATTTGAAAAGAACTGTAAACGTAAAATAAAAGCCTAATTCAGGTCAAAATTATCTATGTAATTTTTTTCATGACAGCACTAAGCACTCTAAGTTCTAAGGTCACAATTGAGACCCTTTCAGCCAAATGCGGGCTTTGGGTCAGCTGTTGGTAAATGGTACAGCTCATCACAGGGCAATGTGTGGTGCACGCAGCCCATGCTCAGTACCTGCTGTACAATATAAGTCAAAGAGACTTGAGATCCCACCGTGCTTGCACGGGAAACAGCATGCTTTTGACGCTGATTCTCTGACCTCAACCCTGTTCCACCATGACAACCAGCAATGACAATGGCAGGACGCTAACACTGCCTGTCTTAGGCGCATATCCTTGGCTTCCATCCTCTTTGCTCCGAGCACTAACCATAAGTCTGAAAATCACAACCTAAGACAATGCACCCTGCTACTTCTTCAAGTTTTGAGTCCAACAGAAACAGCCTAGCTAAAGGCTTAGGGTTTACAGACCTACAGCCCAACACCCGGGAAGCCTGGGCAGGAAACACACAGCACCTAGATGCTTCTGGTTCTATCATGTTGCATGTGCACAGGCCTGTGTGTGTGTGTGTGTGTGTGTGTGTGTGTGTGTGTGTGTACGTGCGTGCGTGCGTGTGTGTGTGAGCATGTGTGGGTGTGTATGTGTGTGTGTGTGCGGGTGTGTGTGTGTGTATGCGGGTGTGTGTGTGTGTGCGCGCGTGTGGGTGTGCATGTGTGTGTGTGTGTGCGCGCGCGCGTGTGTGTGTGTGTGCATGTGTGTGTGTGTGTGTGTGTGTGTGTGTGTGTGTGTATGAGAGAGAGAAAGAGAGAGAGAGAGAGAGCACTCAAATTACCCAGGGAGGAAAGGCTGCACAGGTGTGCGGCCACTGAGGCTACACATGCCGATGCTGCTGATTCCGCTGCTGCCCAAGCTGCCAGCACTCTTCGCCTGCGTGCTGTGGTCCTGGTGGCTCAGTGGGAGGCTCTCAGGCCTGGCATGGTAGTAAGGCATTGAGTGAGCATCTCTTGGTAATGGTTGTGCAAATAATGAAGCGTAGCTAGTTACCTGAAATGAAACGCACTGTAAATACACAGGCAAGAAACTATAGGGCACTGTGCCCAGCCTGCAGGGACGCTGTGCCCTGTCCCCATGCTAGGGACACTGTGCCCCTGTCCCCGTGCTAGGGACTCTGTGCCCCTGTCCCTGTGCTAGGGACGCTGTGCCCCTGTTCCTGTGCTAGTTCTGCGACTGTTTCAGCAAGTCAGCAAAGGTACTGCTGAGCTGACAGGGCCAGCCCTCTGAACTCCTGCGGTTACACAAGGAGGAACAGGCCCTCCACCCACACTCCTCAGTTCCTTGCCAGCCAAAAGTCTGCGGAGGGTCTCTCATACTAGGTGCTGCAGCAGGGAAGAGCCAGAGGCTCCAGGAAATGCGCACGGGAAGGCTTACAGCAGGAAGCCTGCTGCTGTGACAGTGACAAGTGCTCACAACAACACCAACCCTTCCAGGCTGTTGGTCCTAATTTGAGGGTCCACTCTTTAGCAGCTGCTACATCAGAATAACATAGTTTTGAAACACATCTTCTGGAAACTTCCGTTCAAAAAGAAAAAATGACTTGACCACCTGGCCTGTAGGCCTTTAGCTTTTCTATTATTTTCTTTCCTATGAAAACATGGTGTGACCAGCCTACAAGACACAGCTAGGGCCCGCTCACCCACCTTGCTGGCTTGCTTGCGAGGATCCTCACTAAGGTTTAGGAAGAGGTAGAGGATTGACCATGTATTTTTCAAAACTCCCTATTTAGAGTAAAAATAAAATATTACAAGAGCTATTGTCTCAACTTTGTTTTCCCTCCTATACTTATTTCCCAAATAGGCATACACTTTAAAATTCACCTGGTGACATTCACTCTGAGCTCATTTCATCAGTCATAAATGGCACTATACTCACGAAGACTGGAAGTGACTCTGTGACCAACACCCAGGTCCTTAACTCCCTGGAAACAAATCCCAAATTTACCCTGCTTTGAATTAGTAAAACTTAACCAACAACAGTGATGTTTTTTTTTAAAAAAGAAAAAACTATTACCAAAAACATGTGGATAAAGCTGGGTATGGTGGCACACACCTTTAATCCCAGCACTCAGCAGGCAGAGACAAGCAGATAGCTGTGAGTTTGAGGCCAGCCTCATGGACACAATGAGTTTCAGGTCAGTCTGGACTCTATAATGTGACTTTGGTTGGGGAAGTGAACTGGTTTTCTAGATTAGTGTCCCATTTGCAGCACAAAAGAGGTCTGTAGAAAAGATAAGCTAAGGATGGAAAGTATTCCACCCCTGTGAGCACCCTGACGTTTCTAATGGAAACAGACATGCAGGCAAATGACACAACTGGAGAGGGTCCCCGGGGAATCTCTAGAAATGTGGCCATGACGAGCAGGAACCAAAAACAGATCCATGGGCTAGAACTGCAAATACAATGAAAATGTCTGCAGGTGTGGACAAGGCCTGGGGGCCTTTGCTGCAGTCCCCAGACACTGCACTGTACTGCGCTGCACAGGGGAGCAGCTGGGAGAAGACTGCAGCAGCCTGGAACAGAGGCAGGCCTCACAGGGCCAGTGACTGCCAGGCCCTGTCTGCACCACATGACACACTTTCTCTGACTCTGTCTCTGTCTCTGTGTCTGGATTTCATTTCTCAGTCAATAACAGCAGCTGCCATTCGCAAATAACCACAGCACCAAGCACTCTAAGTGCACCACTTCCTGTCATCACCACGATGCCAGAGACCCACTCTTCACCCACAAAGGAAACAAGAGCATGTAGGAAACCCCAGGATTCAAACCTGGCTGCTAGGTGTCACTGGCAGGCAGACATAAGACTGCTGAGAGGAGTCAACATGACAGTGGACAACAAAGCAGGAAAAGCAGGCTGCCTAAAGACATGGATACCCAGAGGCACCAGCAAGAAACAAAAGGAAGGCTCCCTAAACCACAGAAGACACCAGGCTGCATGTCTCTGAGGGGGCATGTCCCTAAAGAATGTGCCAGTGGAAAAATACCGTTAAGACCCCTGCCTCTGTAATTAAAGTGAAGGCCAGAATCCCAGCTTTCACTTCAGAAAGGGTGTGAATGGGAAGAAATTGGGGGGGGGGGAGAGTCCCCCAAGTGAACTGGTGCATATAAAATCTGATAATGACATGTTGGAAAGCAAGCCATATATATTTTTAACTACAGAACATGCGCAGCTGAGCTGACCTTCCCACATCAGCCTCCCCAGTTCTGAGACACAGGAGTGTGTTGCCACACTGGGCTTAAGAGCGGCCTCTTTTAACATAGGGAATAGGTAGTGACAGACAGATAGATAGATAGATGACAGATGATAGATAGATAGATATAGTTGATAGATACAGGTAGTTGATAAATGATGGATGGATAGATAGATACAGAGGTGGATAGATAGACAGATAGATAGACAGATAGATAGATAGATAGATTAGATGGATGGATGTAGACAAGCAAGCATAGGAATAAAGAGTTTCAAACAAACTTTTAGAAAACAACCTTCTTAAATTTCAGTCTCACAAGTGCATCTCCATCCGGTGGCCACAGCATCACACAACAGGTTTTGCTGCATCAAACTATCTCCATGATCCTAGCGAGGGCAAGCAGCTCCCTAACTACAGCACATAAACTCCCCTGTCACCTCTGCAGTGTAGAAGTCAGTCACAGATGGAGAAAGACTGAAAACAAGAAAAAGCGCTGCCGCTGCTGGGAACCACCTTGGAAGAGATGGACTGCACACGAGGCTCTCAACTCTTCCTCCTAGGCTCCTCTGGGTCCTTAGTCCTCTCTACCGGAGGAAGAAAGCTAAGTAAACTCAATTCCTTGCAACCAGAAATCACAAAATCTCAACTGTGGTGCAAGTATGTTTGTGAAACTGACAAATCTTTATCAAAATATTAGATTAGGAAACTATTCAAGTATCAGTACCCAATCACAAAAGGGTCAGAATTGTTTTCCCTTCTGTTTTTCACTCTAGCAACAAAATGTGTTGCTCATATAAAACTGCATTAGGCACGGAACTTCTGCTGTGGGGCCAGGTCTGACATCCACCAGTGCACCCACTCTTGGCAATGTCATCAAGGCAACTTCAATGCAAGCTGGAGAGTCCATTTCCTATGCAACAGACAATCGCCAGCCGTCCAACAGGAAGTCCAACTAATACTTCTAACCCTGAACCTTTCAGCTGCAGCGGAAAGCCATTACTGATTGCATAAAGGACAGCATGCAAGGCCACCACACACTCCCAAGCCACTCTCATTCATGGACTTCCAGAACATACCTGCGAATGAAGTTTTCTGTGGAGCTCTGAAAATAATGCGGCATCTACTCCTCTCCTTTGTCGGATGACTGAAAATTTTAAAAGGGGATTAAGCCTATTAGTCACACACACCCTGATTCAGTGTTACGAAAGCATTGCATCTGTGCTAATAGACTGAGACCGCTGAAAAGAATACTGAACTCAGAACCCAAAGAACAGGTCAAGGAGACTTAGCAATCATTTGGTCAGCTCACCTTGCCTGTCTGACATGGGTAAAACATGGAGACTCTCAGGCTGGGTTGTCTACAAATACTGATCCAGAGTGAGGCAAACTGTTCTCAACTACTAACTGAGAAGAGCTACCAGCAGAGAGGGATGGGGCATTGTCCAGGAAAGCATGAATTCACAGGACCACCAGACATGCAGTTCATCTGACTTAAGCCACACCCTAGCCAGGTGGTGCATGCTTTTAACCCTAGCTCTCAGAAGGCAGAGGCAGGCAGGTCTTAAGTCCAAGGCCAGCCTCAATGACCAGCCAAAGTTACATAGGGGTGATACCTTGTCTCAAAAATGGTCACACTCTAACATTTCTGCTAAGCTGTACACCAGTATTCCATATTGCTTCATTATGAAATAATGACTGTTTCAAAAGAAACATCAATGCATTTATTATGAATCTTATTTTCTTTTCTTTTAAATTATTTATTTATTATGTATACAGTGTTTTACCTGCATATACAATTGCACTCCAGAAGAGGGCACCAGATCTCATTGTAGATGGTTGTGAGCCACTGTGTGGTTGCTGGGAATTGAACTCAGGACCTTTGGAAGAGCAGCCAGTACTCTTAACCTCTGAGCCATCTCTCCAGCCCTTTTTTCCCCTCCTTTTTCAAGACAGGGTTTCTCTGTGTTAGCCTTGGCTGTCTTAGACTCACTTTGTAGACCAGGCTGGCCTCAAACTCACAGCGATCTGCCTGCCTCTGCTTCCCGAGTGCTGGAATTAAAGGTGTGCGCCACCACGCCCAGCTTATTAATCTTATTTTCAATGTTTTTATTGTTCAGTTATTACTATTACTATGTGACTTCCTTGAACATCTATACTAATGACATAACTAAGGCACTGGCAAGGAGCTCACCAGGAGGCTAGGAAATCAAATTCACAAAGGAAATTACACTTCTAGGACCCAGCAGTAGGGGTCTTGGTGGAACTTAAAATGTAAGCAGTTTGGAGCTCAGAGTTCACATTTATAGGGGAGCTTGAGTTTCAATATTTGGTAACAGGCTGGAAACCCCAGTTATGCCTCTGCTTATGTAACTATTGAGACCAGGAGCCTTGTGGGTGTCTGAAACCTCCACCAGTATTAAAGCCCGTATCTTTCACGCAGGAAGCACTTTGATGTTCTTTAACATATCTGATTTACAGGGCTCAGTGTCCTTGTGCTTTGGGGCCACTAAGGAAAATAAGGTGGCCCACCATGGTGGCTCACGCCTATCACCCTAGCTTTTCGGGGTGGGATAGCCAGGTCTGAAGCTGGTCTGGGCTGTGAGAAGCACAGAATAATGATAACACAGCCCTTCCTCTGGGGGCTGAGAAGGCGGCGCCGTGACCAG
This sequence comes from Acomys minous, assembly GCF_964271855.1. Classification (NCBI taxonomy): domain Eukaryota; kingdom Metazoa; phylum Chordata; class Mammalia; order Rodentia; family Muridae; genus Acomys; species Acomys minous. The sequence continues at coordinate 65,040,595 of NC_140493.1, read as the reverse complement.
TGTGACAAGGTGGGCAGCAGCAGCGCACGGGCATGCTGAACTAGGATGACTCCTAGACCGCGCAGGAAGGAGTGGGGTGCTACGAGACGTCAACACATTCCCTAAGGCGGTAAGTCATTTACAATCTATACATCGTTTGTTTCTGGGGTGTACTTTCTCGCCACTGTTTTTCAACCATAGTTGACCACGGGTAACTTAAAACCAAGAAAGTAAAGCAGCTGACAAAGAGGGCCACTGTAAGCTCACGCTGAGCTGAGCCAAGGCTGCCTTTCTAGTTTCCTTAGAACCACACTGCTCAAGTCCTCAACAGGAAAGGCACTAGATCTAACCGTGCTGGGGCCACAGCCTCGGCTGTCCACAGCCAGCACTCCTGGACTGTGTTACCGCTCTGCCAGACAACACCCACATAGATCACTGTGCCGTACAGCTCCTAACACAGCACAGTAGGACCCTGTGTTTTGCACACTGACTTCCTAGGAGTGCCATTACCAGCCTGGCAAACAGTTACAAACAAAATCAAAGGCCACTTCATTTGGACAGTTTAAGAGGAGGCCCCAGTAGGAAGCAGCTACTAAGATCCACGGTAGGTTTTTAAGGCCCTCTGAAAGGCCCTGACTGTAGCATGCTCGCACGCCCTTGAAATGTGCTCTCCAAATCAGGACCAGTCAGCTCTCCTACAGAAGGCTGATGACTGCCTGCCACTCAGCGAGCCTAGATGCCACTCCAGAGGCTGAGAGGGGGTGGCAGAGCCGACCTCACCAAACCCAACTGCTATTACCAAACCACATGTCAAGAATAGAGAACCTTCTTCTCCAGGGGCCACCACTCAAAAGAGCCTGAAGTGCCATCTCAGAAGAGAAATGCTCGCACAGCCCTGAATCACAGCAAGACTGATGCTGACAATGAAGGAAGTGGCGATGCCTCACAGAGAGGGCTTAACTGTTAACGCTACACATTGGAAACCAGAAAACAAGGGGTGAAGTCAGTCCCCTTATCTTTTGTATAGTAAAAGTAGATTGCAGTGTTATGACGCATTTAAAACAAACTTCCCCTATGTTTTAATAATGTTAATGCCAAGAAAAAAAAATGAACTGTCCCTATTTTTAATAGTACCTATAATTAAAACAAGCTTGAGGCCAGCATAGATTCACATACACGTGTATATATGGGCATAGATGCAAACATGCATATAAGGATATACACATGCATACATGCAAACACGCATATCCAGACATACACATGCACACATGTATGGATATATAAATAAACACAGACAGGCACATATACACACACATATATACTCACATATAGATGACCATACACACATGTGCACATGTATACATGCACAAATACATGTAGATATATAATATGTATATGCACATATACATGTCACATAGAGTCTTTAGGTTTCACAAGTTTCACAATCTAACACATAATAGTTAAGAAAAATACATACGTTCTTTCTTGAGTTTTTCAGCTACTAGAAATTCATCTCTTTCAACGGTGGGGGCGAAGTTGCTGCCAATGACTCTCATGGCAAATTGGAACTGCTGGGCAACATCAGCTGGAAGGTGAGCAGAGGTTACGAGTTATAACTGGACAGTTTTCATCACCAGGGCACACAACTCAAGACAGCAAACCACTGTCCCCAGTCTTAACTAAGAGGGCAGAAAAGCCATATGAAATCAGTGACTTGAATGAAGAGTTCTATAAAATTTGGGAAAAGACAGCAGAGACACAGAAAAGTCCTAAAGGAAAACTAAACTGGACTGGTAGCCATTTCAAAGGGAGTGACTGAAGTCACAGAATGGGCGAGGGGCTTGGAAATACGCTGGTCAAAGGCCTCTGTGCAGCTTCCAGCTCCCAGGAAGACAGAGGCTGAATCTGTGCACATGAGTTACAATGTAGGTGTGTCTCTGCTTCCTTTAAAGATACATAAAAACGAGAAGGATGCAGCTTAGCTAAGATAAATGTGCTGAGGCGGAAGTGAAGCTGGAGGGATGCCGGAGAACAGACAGGTGTGCAGCACTAACTCAAGGATGAGGATGCCCGCCTGATGTCTGCAAGGCCAGACATGGGTCAGGAGGCAGAGCTGTCTTTCTTTTCTGTTGCTCTGATAAATTCTCAACCCAAAGCAACTCAAGGGAGAGTAGGTTTATCTGATTCACAATGTTAAGTTACAGTCCATCACTGCAAGGAAATCAATGGGCATGACATGAACCAACTGCGCACACTACATCCAGTGAATAAAGTAATGAATTTAAAATTGTAAGCAAGCCAGCCACAGTGGTGCATGTCTGTAATCCCAGCACTCAGAGAGGCAGAGACAGGTGGATCGCTGTGAGTTCGAGGCCAGTCTGGCCTACAAAGCAAGCCGAGGACAGGCAAGGCTACACAGAGAAACCCTGTCTGGGGGTGGGGGACACACAACAAAGCAAAACTAAAACTGTATGCAGGTGCTCAGTCCCCTTTCTCTACGCTCATACAGCCCAGGCTCCTGTCTAGGGAATGGTGACACCCACAGTAGGCAGGACTTGCCACAAATCAAGAAAATTCCTATGGACATTTCAGCAGGCCAACCTAGACAATCGCTCAGTAGAACAGCCTTTTCAGGTGATTCTAGATTAATCCACCTCTTGCCAACTTGGCACACAGACATATCACTTTAAGTGATACCCTTCTACTCTTTATCCCCAAAGTCTCTTGTTACTCTCTGAAGTGGTTTGAATAGAAATGGTCCCTTGGGGTCATATACTTGAATGCTTGGCCATTAGGAAGTGTTGCTAACTGTGAGGGATTAGGAGGGGTGGCCTTGTTGGAGAAGTGTGTCCCTGGGGGTGGGCCTTGAGGTTTCAGAAGCCCAAGCAGGAGGAGGCTCTCACACTTCCTGCTGCCTGAGGATCCAGACGTAGAGTTCTCAGACCCTTCTCCCACACCATGTGTACCTGCCCATCACCATGAGTCCCAACAGGATAACAAACTAAACCCCTAAAACTGTAAGCAAGCCCCAATTAAATGTTTTCCTTTTTAAGGGTTGCCATGGTCACAGTGTCTCTTCACAGCAACAGAACAGGGACTAAGACAGAAGTTGGTACTAGGAGCAGGGTATTGCTGTGACAGGCCAGGCCATGCTGATGGTTGGTGGAATGTGCACTTTGTGACTTCGGACTGGAAAGCAGTTATATGATTTAAGTGGCGCTTACCAGGCCATCCTAATTGGAACAGGGAAGACAGTGGTGCTTAAAACAAACCAGATTATAACTGCCTGGTTCAAGAGGTTTCCAAAAAGAATATTAGAAGGTGGCCTACAGACCATCCTTATAATAGTTTGTCACAAATAAATAAATAAATAAATAAATAAATAAATAAATAAATAGTGCCTTGTTTTGCCCTTGTCTGAAAAAAACCTGCCCGAGGGTAAATTGAACAGTTTCAGATTAATGGCATTGGCAGAGATTTCAAAACAGCCTAGTATTGATTGTTGCATGGTCATTAATGGCCAGTCAATCTTATGCAGATCTGTAATGAAAAGGAGCAAACTGAACAAGGGAAAATACCAATTGTACAGTTTGAGGAGAAAAGAGACACCAGGAAGTGTAATGGAGCTAAGGCCAGTGCTCAGTGAGATAAAAAGCTTAAAGGAAAGCCCGATGCTAAAGGGAAGAAGTGGGAGCGGTGACTTCGGGGCAAGACCCACCCAGTTAAAGAACTAAGGAAAGGCTGAAGCAGTGAAGAAAAAACAAAACAAAACAGAAATCCCAGAAAGCTGGTGAAAATGTATTTGAACAAGAAAGACAGTTCCAGCCCTGGCAGCTTCAGCCATGTAGTTTAGTATAAAGGGTAGAAGAAAGGAGTTATGGAATCTCCCTCCACAACTGAGGAAAGATGCAGAGGCCAGGCATGCCAGGTGTGTTTGCATGGAGACCCAGAGAGGCCATGCTGTGAAGCTGTGAGGTTGAAGCCAGAGTTAAATGTTTTCTTTATAAGAAATGACTTGGGGGCTGGAGAGATGGCTCAGAGGTTAATAGCACTGACTGCTCTTCCAGAGGTCCTGAGTTCAATTCCCAGCAACCACATGGTGGCTCACAACCATTTATAATGTGACTTGATGCTCTCTTCTAGCCTGCAGGTTTACATCTAGGCAGAGCACGGTATACATAATAAATAAAGATCTTTAAAAATAAAAAGAAAGAAATGACACAGACATGGTGTCTCTTTACAACAGAACACTGACTAAGAAGCCCTCATAATGTAAATGTAAAATATAGTCCAATTTTAAGTCTACAAAGTCTTGAGATTTTTCAATATTTTGAAAGTTCAAATTTTTTCTATAAAATCAAAAACAATGTATATATTTCTAACATATAATGGCATAGAACAAATGTCCAATTTTCAAAATGGAATAACCAAGGGCATAGCAAGGAATAATCAAAGCAAAACTCCAAATCCAATATGGCCAAAACCAAACCCCGTAGCTCCATGTCTAACACCTGGGGCTCGTAATGAAGCTGGCTGGGCTCCGCAGGCTTCAGGCAGCCCATTCCTTCAGCCCTTCAACTTGTGGCACGCACAGCTTCTCTTTCCAACGTAGTCCAGTTCCACTTCCTGCCTGTAGCTCTTCCTGGCACATGTCCCATGATTCTGGCATCCCCAGCACTAGCCTCTGAGGGCTTGCTTCTCTCTGGGGACCTCAACCCTGCCAGCAGCTCTCCCTCACTCCTTCCTTCTTGTGTCTTTCATACTTTCAAAACCAACAGCAAAAGGGAGCCATCATCTGGAGGTGTAGCCTACACCCACGGACCATAGATACATCAACTCCTGTGTGCTGCCCTTGAGGAAACACTTTCCTGATGTCCAGTGCAACCACCAGGTGCTGAGCTCTGTATCAGCCAGAGCTGCTTTTCTGTCTGTTCTTCCTTGTTATAAACTTGAAGCTTGAGCACACATCTAACAAACAATTCATTGTTTTTAAATTCAACTTCACTCAAAATCTCACAGAACTGGCAAATGAAGCGAGACCTTAACAAATCTTACAGGCTTGTCCCTGAGCCACCTTGTGACTCAGTCCTTCTCCCAGTGCTCATGACAAGGCTTCCACTGTCCTCATATTCTCTCACTCTCCGAGATCCAAAGAGAAAGCCCCGAAACTCTCCTCACGGCACCTGATGGCTTTTCTAGCCCCAAATTCCATTGTTTCCATATTCTTCCCACAAACAGTTCCAAAGACACAAAGCCACACAGTCATGCCCCTGGCCCACCCTAACCTACATAGTCCCCACAGTCATGGCCACGGGCCACCCTAACCTAGAGAATGCCTCATTGACACTCCCTTCCCAGGTAATTCTCTATTGTGTCGAAATGACAGTTAAACCTAACTATCCACAGGGAAAAATGTCAAGAAAAAAAACAGTAAGCCGGGCATGATGGCACACGCCTTTAATCCCAGCACTCGGGAGGCAGAGGCAGGCAGATCACTGTGAGTTCAAGGCCAGCCTGGTCTACAAAGAGAGTCCAGGACAGAGAAACCTGTCTCACAAAACAAAACAAAAAAAAAAAACATTAAATACATTATACACTCTGCAGAAGCCTAGAGAGGTGCAGCAAGGAAAGGAGTGTCATTCTCTCAAGGTATAGGTCAGAAGGGAAGGAGCTGCATATGTGGAGGAAAAGCCAGTCCCCGCCTAGTATCCCAGACAACCACTGATCCCATCCAGGCAAACCTCAAAGGATAAGACATACAGCAAGTCAGCAAAGACTAGTGATCAAAGTCAGAGGCTGGCCTCAGAGGCGCAGGAAGCTGAGAGGAAAGACAGGGGCAGTTCCAGTTCCCAACAGGAGCCAGGTCCCTAACAACCCTTCTCCAGGACCGAGGAAGCTGATAGAAAAGACGAAGACGGGCGAAGCTCCCAGCAGCAGCAAGGTCTCCGGCAGTTCTTCCATGAAGAAGCCCAGCACCTGCCTTAAGTATCATCAAGGCATATGGAACAAACAGAGATGCATACAGAGGGGAGGGGCGGGGAAGGGGAAGAGGCGGCTTCTGGGCCCGCTAGCCTGCTCAACACAGGAAAACAAGAGGGCCTGTTCCAAATGGAAGGAGGGCAAGGACTGGAGCTAGGGGTTGTCCTCTGCTCTCCACACACGCATGTGCGCTCATTCTTACACATGAATGAACATGCCTGTGCGCATGCTCACACACACACACACACACACATACACACACACAGATTTTTATACGTAACTGCAATTAGCCATCATATTTTCTCTAACATTAACAGAATTAAACCAGAAATCAGTATCAAATCTGAAAAATCACCAACAGCCTTAGTTAAGGTGACTACTTCTGTGATGAAACACCGTGACCAAAAGCAACTTGGGGAGGAAAGGGTTTATTTGGCTTACATTCTATGTCACCTCTCATCATCAAAGCAAGTCAGGATGGGCAGAAATCTGGAGACAGGAGCTAAGGCAGAGGCCATGGAGGAGTGCTGTTTATTGGCTTGCTCCTCATGGCTTGCTCAGGCTGTTTTCTTGTAGAACCCAAGATCACCAGCCCAGGGATGGTCCCATCCACCACTAATCCCGCCATTTAATTCACTAATTAAGAAAATGCCCTACAGGCTTGCCTACAGCCCCATCTTAAGGAGCCATTTTCTCAATCAAGTCTCCCTCCTCTCATGACTACAACATGTATCAAGCTGACACTGGCCAGCCAGCACACCAAGTATTCAGAGCCAATCAATACATAATACATATGCAAAAATGAAAATAAATTTAATGAAAATGAAAATCAGATATACTACAAAGACTTGAAGTCAGTAATTTTAGTCTATACAAGAAAATCTACAAAACAGAGCAACTAAACTGAAAGTATGCATTAGGAAACAATAAAACTGTGAGGTGACAGGGGCCCTGATCTCACAGAAACTTGAAAGAAGGTCTAATATCAATACTATTCATGTAGAAACACCCACTCACAGCAGAAAAGTCAAATTCTTGGTCAGTGAGAAAACTGAGCGTCTAGAGCAGAGAAGCTCAAGCCAAGCAGTTACGGCCAACATTAGCAGCCACAGATCAGGCTATCCCTGCCATGCCTGCCACCATTTGGTGACAATGGCACTTCAGCTCTGTGGTCTTCATCTCCAAAACAGAATCCTATCTAATGGTGGGGAAAGCATCAGACAAGGGTACTAAAATAAACCTTAATCTTCAAAACTGCCCCCCCACACACCAAGAAAGATCCAAGTTCAGAGGAGCCCAAGGAGACCCAACTAAGAGGAACAAGTGGCCTCTCACTAGAATCCTGAGGATTAAGTAACACCTAAGGGAGCCTAAAAAGCAGGAGCTTGGTTAATACTGTGAACTGGAATTCCCAGAAAAGTCACATCCAGGTTAAAGATTCCACAAGGCAGTCAGGTGGGTGGTGCACACCTTTAATCCCAGCACTCAAGGAGGCAGAGGAAGTCGGATCTCTGTGAGTTCGAGGCCGGCCTGGTCTACAAAGCGAGTCCAGGACAGCCAGGGCTACATAGAGAAACCCAGTCTTGGGGTGGGTGGGGCGAAGATGCCACAAGGCTGATAGGCCTATTATCACTTCCGTGGCTACAGAAGCTGCAATGGAGCAGGTCTAGAGCTCACCCCTCGTAGGGCCCACTCACTGGCCACCTTGGCGTCTGGCCTGCCATCCACCTTGGTGACTATCAGGTGTTGTGGAATACAGACCCCAGCCCCCACCAACCCTCAGATGAGAGTGTCATCAAACAGGACCTGAGGTCAATAACAGCAACTCACTCCTTTGCTGTACCCAACCTACCTGACCTTCACCCGGATACATGTGAAAAGCGCCTTGACTCATGACTTTGTTTCACTCTGTTGCTACACTTTATAAAACTGTTACCATGTTACAAGGCATTAGGGGTTACCTGAATCTGTGTGCACAGACCACAGTCACTTATGTTTAGCTCAAAAATAAATTGTCTCTTCCTCCGTTTGAAGTGACAGTTGCGCTTCTGCATCAACAATTACAACGTACCATTTCAGACTGTGACACTGCACCTTGGTGAGCAACATGCTCCTGCTTCTTGCTTCACCACTAGAAGAGATGGTGTTGGTCAAGAGATCTGTGTGTGTACAATTTTCTTGTAAATCTAAACCATTCTAAAACACTAGGTGCTTTTAAAAAATATAACAGCAGGCCCTCTCTTCACAAACCCTGGCTCTAACTGTTCTGGAACAGCCCATGCTATCAACATTATTTAAGCATCCATTTCAGTAATTTCTGTCTTCAAGACAAGAATAAAACAAGTATAGTTTGGGGAAAGGTTGTTCCTTTTTTAAGCTCAAAAATTAATCTCAACTTGTACCATATAACAAAAAACTGACTCATTTCACACAAAATAATATAATATAACCTCTCCCAGGGAAAAAGATGAAAAAAAAGAAATCTTTATGACTTTGGATTTGATAACAGTTCTTCACACAACACCAAAATCATGATCATTTTAAAATACATTTTCTCTTATTTATTGGGTGGGGGGTCCTGAGGGAAAGGTGGCATGCTAGAACTCAAAGGACCAGCTGGATGTCCTGGTGCACACCTGTAATCTCAGCACTCAAGGAGGGAGAGGCAAGAGGATCGCTCTGAGTTCGAGGCCAGCCTTGTCCACAAAGCAAGGCCAGTACAGCCAAGGCTACACAGAGAGAACCTGTCTTGAAACAAAGAAACAAAAATAAAATTAAAAAAAAGAAATCACAGGAATACTTCCCAAGCCAGTCCCAGCCTGCACCCTCGTGCAGGAGGCTGTCTGTCTTGCTGCTTTAATCACTGAGCAGCAGACTGGAGACTAGCTGGTTCTTGAGCTTCCAGATGATTCTCCTGTCTCTGCCTCCCATACTGCCTTAGTACTGCTGTTATTACAGACACACACCACCAAGCAAGGCTTTGTACACAGGTTCTGGAGACTATAGGGCAAGCTCTTTCACTGGCTGAGCCATCTCCCTGCCCTTCCCCCTTTCCAATATGAAGAAGAGAATTCACCAAGATGTTGAGGCGAGGGAGATGGCTCAGCAGTTAAGAGCCCTGTTGCTCTTCCAAAAGACCAGAGTCCAATTCCCAGCCCATGGCAGCTCACAACCATTAGCAACTCAGGTTCCAGGGATCCTGCATCCTCTTGTGACCTCTGCAGTCAATGCACATGCATAGTGCACAGACAGACATGTGAGTAAAATACCTATACACATAAGTATTTCTAGAAAGCCTTTAAAAATACTAATAATTTTGCTCTGCATAAAAAACAACTGTTAAGAGTTAAAATACTGGGGCGGGGAGGAGGAGTTTTCAAAGCACAAAACAATAGACTCATACCTAGAAAAATAACATTCAAAGTTATAAAAGTGGAAGACGCAATCCAGCGAGAACACAAGCGAATGCTATAAAGGAAACAAAATGAGACGCAGCATTAGGAAGAGCTATGAGTGTCAAAACAAGATGTCAGGACAAGATGCTCAACAGCATCAGGCAAGGGAAATGAAACAGTAAACTACCGCCACACACCTGTCAGACCGCAACACAACACCAACACAGACTGCGACAACAGAGAATGCAGTGGACTCAGCAACCCCAACTCCATTCACAGCAAAGGCAGCAGCATCTTCAAGGAGCTTTATGGAATACTTCATCTGGCATCTCTCTGAAAGACCAGTGAGTCCCAAGGGACAATCATAAATGGGGGGAGGGGGGCCAGAGGACACAGAATTTTGCTAAAAAGCAGCGCTCAAATCACCTGTAGGCTGTGAAACTTTTATCAATCAAAAGGGACTTTAATGTAAAATTCAAATTTAAAAATCCATAATGAATAACTTCAAAATTCACTTTTAACTATGAGCTTCTTTCTGGAAGGTTAAAAATGTTGGACCCAATGCAATAAAGAAAAAGTGATTTTATGGTCATAACCAACAACCTTAGCTATCTGATTTCACCTATGACTGGGACAGTTGATCAAAAAGGTACACTGTCCTCCACTCACTCTCCCCAGATGCTGAAATGACCCTCACTCGCTCTTCCTGGATCGCTACAGTAGCCGCTTCAATTCCTAGAGGCTTACTTTCCTCCTAAGCTCCTTCTATCCACCTTCCCACATAGATTAGCGCTTTACCTCTTTCGCTGTTCATCAACACAGCAGTCACATCCCCTCCATTAGACAGTAGGAGCATCTCTTATGACGAGGGGGATTCAGAGATCTTTTACATGAATGAATTCCACAATCAAACACCACAAGGTATAAAGCAATAACTGCATTAAGTTAATGCTTCAATAGTGACACACAGCAATTCATTTACGGCTTTGACAAGTTGTTACAAATTATGAAAGATCAAAAGGCTCCGTCAATTTTTAAAACACAATTTTTCTAAAGCCTGTCTTGAAAACGTGGCTATTTAGCCCTTAACGGTCTGAGGCATAAGGAGCAACTAACCCAGTCATGTCAATAACTAAAATGTTCCCTCATGATGCGACCCCACTCATCTCCAAAATGAGCTTCAAGAGACGAGATCCTTGACCTTTCCCCCCCTACGGAAAGGGAAAATTTTTTATTAGCATTAAAGCAACCAGAAGAGCAGAGCTCTCTAACTCATAAGTGCAGGTCGACAGGTATGCTAGCCCAAGGTCCCAGATCACAACTCACAAAGAATGCGGAGATGGGAGACAAAAGCCTACTGAGTGTTCCAGGGTCTGGCTGGCCATAAAAGATAGTTAGAATACACAAGGACAAATTCCTGAGAGAAACAGGTACAGGACATTGTCGAGTGAGTAATGAGACAAGACCCCTCATCCGATATTATGGTGTCTGCTTAATCCCCCCCTTGAGGCCCGCACACAATGTTCCAGGTTTGAGTTTAACCAGATGTGTTGTTAGCTCAGATAAACATCTACCCTCAGTTTTCAAGAAAGACAGGAACCAAGGACTGCACCCATGTGATTAAGTCTGAGCTTACCCCAGATCTGCCTATGCAATTTGCTGATGTTCAAATGTTTGAAACAAACAATCATTTGTGGCCGCACCAAAACTTCCCACTCCCCCCAACCCTTGCCCATATAAACCCTTAACACGTGGGCTTCTTGGTCGACCCCTCTGTCTCCTGCGTGAGATACGTGTCGACCTGGAGCTCCGCCAATAAACTGCCTCATGTGTTTACAGCAAGACGGTTGTTTGTGTGTCTTTGGGTGCACGCCATCCCGAGGCTTGAGAGAGGGTCTCCCTTCTGGGGTCTTTCACTACCACAGCAAAGTGGGCAGAAACGCTTTGAGGTCTGGCTTCTTAGAAGCACTATTCGCTACTTGAACTCTCCAGGGAAAAAACATAGCATCGTTTAACCCTGGACTCATCACCAGAGGCAGAAATGACAGCAGAGTGCGAAGCATGCAGAAGCAGAGCTGCAGTGTGCGTTGCAGTCTGGACAAGGAAGCAAAAGCAAAGCCCTGCTACAGCAGCTCAGGCCGGGGGCCCCGGGCAGGGACATCCCGCGTGCGTGCCCCACCCCTTTCCTTCCGCGGGGGCCAGGGATAAAAACTACCCCGGCGGCCAGGGTCATGGCGCTCAGCATCCACAGCTCACAGCCCTGCCGCACATACGTTCGCTCCGACCCAGGATCCGGCAGCACAGATTCTGCAGCAGAACTTTGGGCAACTTCTGATCTGGGGTCGCCATTACCGTGCCTGGTCTGCGCGCCACAGCCTCCCCTTGCCCCAGGATACCGCGCCTGGAGTACGGCGCCACCATATTCGCGGAAGCGGCAAAAGCGCGTGCCTCCCATTATGCACTGCTTCCCGCGCGAGGTGCGCATGCGCCCCCCTTTGGCGCCAGTCTTCACAGCTTCTCGTCGCCAGAAGAGTTGTGGCGGCGGCTGTAGGGTTAGTGTTAGGGTTATGTTAGGGTTACATTCGTGGTTAAGATTAGGTTACGGTTAGGCTTAGGGTTAGGGTTAGCGTTAGGATTGGGCTAGGGTTAAGGTTAGGGTTAGGGTTAGGGTTAGTTTAGTGTTTGAGTTAGTGTTATGGTAAGTGTTAGGGTTAGGGTTAGGGTTAGGGTTAGGTTTAGCGTTAGGGTTAGGTTTAAGGTTAGGGTTGGGGTTGGGGTTAGGTTTAGGTTTACGGTTAGGGTGAGTTTGGGGTTAGGGTTGGTGTTAGGGTGGGGTTAGCGTTAGGGTTAGGGGTAATGTTAGGGTTAGGGTCAGGTTTAGGGTTAGGGTTAGGGTAAGGTTAGGGTTAGTGTTAGGGTTAGGTTAGGGTTATTATTAGGGTTCGGTTTAGATTTAGCATTAGGGATAGGGTTAGGGTTAAGGTTAAGGTTAGGTTAGGCTTAAAGTTAGGGTTAGGGTTTGGGTTAGGGTTAGGGTTAGGTTTAGATTTGAGTTTGGGCTTATGGTAGGGTTAGTGTTAGGGTTGGGTTAGGATTAGTGTTCTGGTTAAGGTTAGGGTTTAGTTTAGGGTTAGTGATAGGTTTAGGCTTAGGTTGGGTTTAGGCATAGGGTTAGGGTTAGGATTAGTTTTAGGTTTACGGTTAGGGTTAGGGTTATGCTTAGGGTTAGGTTAGGTTTAGGGTTAGGGTTAGGGTTAGGGTTAGGGTTAGGGTTAGGGTTAGGATTAGGGTCAGGTTTACGTTTTAGGGGTAGGTTTAGGATTAGGGTTTGGTTAGGCTAGGGTTAAGGTTTGGTTTGGGTTAGGGTTAAGGTTAGGGTTAGGGGTAGGGATAGGTTTAGGGTTAGGGATAGGTTAGGGTTAGTGTTAAGGTTAATGTTAGTGTTAGGGTTAGGGATTGGTTTAGGGTTAGGGTTGTGTTTGCGGTTGGGGTTAGGGTTAGGGTTCCTGTTAGGGTTAGAATTAGGGTTAAGGTTACGTTTAGGTTTAGGGTTAGGTTAGTGTTAGGATTAGGATTAGGGCTAGGTTTAGGGTTACGGTTAAGTTTAGTGTTAGGATTAGGTTAAGGATACATTTAGGTTAGGGTTAGGGTAAGGGTTAGGGTCGGCCTTCTGGGCCGACCAGAAGGGACGTCGATCCAAAAAGCTGAACTTATTGCTTTGACCCAAGCACTAAGACTGGCGGAGGGAAAGGCTATCAATATCTACACTGATAGCCGGTATGCTTTCGCAACAGCTCATGTCCACGGAGCAATTTATAGACAACGTGGGCTGCTGACTTCAGCTGACAAAGACATTTTAAAAAATTCTTAGTTGTTAGAGGCTGTCCATTTGCACTGCTAGGTGGCGATCATCCATTGCCAAGGACATCAAAAAGAGACTGGCCCCATAGAAAGGGGGAACCAAATGGCTGACCAGATGGCCAAAGAGGCGGCACAAGGACCGATGATTCTAATAGCTAAGGTTATGCCCCAACATGCTGAGGGGATTCCCGAGAAAAGGATCCTCACAGAAGAAGAGGGGCTAGAATACCTGGCTAGTATACACCGCCTAACCCACCCAGGGCCGAAGAAGATGACGGAACTGGTCAATAAGTCTCCTTATCACATCCCCAGACTACAAAAGACAGCAGAGGGTCTGGTAAAAAAAAACTGCAAGGCTTGCACTCTTACTAATGCCGGGTCCAGCAGACACTGTGCAGGAAACCGCTTGTGAAGGGATCGACCTAGAACTTATTGGGAGGTTGATTTCACTGAAGTCAAACCGGCCCGATATGGTAATAAATACCTTCTAGTTTTCATAAACACTTTCTTGGGGTGGATTAAGGCATTCCCCACGAAAAAGGAAATGGCAAATGTAGTGGCCAAGAAGATACTTGAAGAAATCCTTCCCCGGTTCGGGATACCTAAGGTAATTGGGTCGGACAATGGGCCTGCCTTCGTTGCCCAGGTAAGTCAGGGACTGGCCAGACAATTGGGGATAAATTGAAAATTACATTGTGCTTATAGACCCCAGAGCTCAGGACAGGTAGAAAGGACAAATAAAACTATAAAGAAGACCTTAACAAAATAGACCTTAGAGACTGGCGGGGTGATTGGACAGCCCTTCTCTCCCTTGCCTTGTTCTGGGTATGGAACACGACTGGACCGTTGGGACTGACACCCTTTGAGATACTGTTTGGTGCACCACCACCTCTGTTTAAAATCCTAGAGAGTGTGGCCTGTCCTGATGACAGTTTTGTACCTTCCACCCATCTTTTAGCCCATTTAAAGGCTCTCGAGACAATCAGGTGAGAGATTTGGGAACAGCTGAAAGATGCCTACACTGCTAGAGACCCTACTGTTCCTCATCAGTTCGAGATTGGAGACGCTGTCTTGGTATGGAGACACGGAGCTGAGAATCTCAAGCCATGGTGAAAAGGACCCTACCTGGTACTGTTAACTGCCGTTAAGGTAGAGGGAATCCCCACCTGGGTCCATGCTTCTCATGTGAAAAGGGCTCCTCTTGAGACTAATCAAGATAAATGGATCCTAAAAAAGACTAATAATCCTCTTAAGCTGCGTCTGCATCACAGACGCACCCTAAGACAGGACAACAACCCTCATGCCCTGATACAACAGACTTGGGAGGTGATCAATAAAAAGGGGAACAAAAACAGGCTAGATAAAAGACAGAGGGACAGAAAAGCTCAACAAGGCTGGTTTGAGTCCTGGTTCACCTGGTCCCCCTGGATGACTATCCTATTTTCTGCTTTAGTTGGGCCAGTGTTGGTGATTTCCTTGATTTTAATTTTTGGCCCGTGTATGGTAAATAGGTTACTTACTCTTATTAGAGATAAAATTAGTGCTGTTCAACTGATGGTACTAAGATAACAGTACCGATCAATAAGAGACCCCGACAGGGCAGAGTATAAATCTTTTAGTCTAAAATAAAATAATACTCAAAAATTAGAACAGATATTCTAAGATTAGAATTATCAAGTAAAAGAAGAAGGGAATGAAAGGGAAAACTTTTAATTAGCATTAAAGCAACCAGAACAGCAGAGCTCTCTAACTCATAAGTGCAGGTCGACATGTATGCTAGCCCAAGGTCCCAGATGATAAGTCACAAAGAATGCGGAGATAGGAGACAAAGGCCTACTGAGTGTTTCAGGGACTGGCTGGCCATAAAAGATATGGAGAATACACAAGGACAAATTCCTGAGAGAAACAGGTACCGGATATGGTCGAGGGAGTAATGAGCCAAGACCCCTCATCCGATCTTATGGTGTCTGCTTAATCCCCCCCTTGAGGCCCCCATACAATGTTCCAGGTTTGAGTTTAACCAGATGTGTCGTTAGCTCAGATAAACATCTACCCTCGGGTTCCAAGAAAGACAGGAACCAAGGACTGTACCCATGTGATTAAGTCTGAGCTTACACCAGATCTGCCTATGCAATTTGCTGATGTTCAAATGTTTGAAACAAACAATCATTTGTGGCCGCACCAAAACTTCCCACTCCCCCTGACGCTTGCCCATATAAACCCCTAACCCCTGCGCTTCTGGGTCGACCCCTCTGTCTCCTGCGTGAGATACGTGTCGACCCGGAGCTCCACCAATAAACTGCCTCATGTGTTTACAGCAAGACGGTTGTTTGTGTTTCTTTGGGTGCACGCCATCCCGAGGCTTGAGTGAGGGTCTCCCTTCTGTGGTCTTTCGCTACCACAGCAAAGTGGACAGAAACGCTTTGAGGTCTGGCTTCTTAAAAGAACTATTCACTATTTGAACTCTCCAGGGAAAAAAACCTAGCATCGTTTAACCCTGGACTCATCACCAGAGGCAGAAATGACAGCAGAGTGCGAAGCATGCAGAAGTAGAGCTGCAATGCGCGGTGCGGTCTGGACAAGGACGCAAAAGCAAAGCCCTGCTACAGCAGCTCAGGCCGGGGCCCCCGGGCAGGGACATCCTGCGTGCACGACGCACCCCTTTCCTTCCAAGGGGGCCAGGGATAACAACTACCCCGCCAGCTAGGGTCATGGCGCTCAGTGTCTGCAGCTCGCAGCCCTGCCACATGTACCTTCGCTCTGACCCAGAATCCGGCAGCACAGATTCTGCAGCAGAACTTTGGGTGACTTCTGATCCGGGGTCACCATTACCGCGCCCGGACTGCGTGCCACAGCCTCCCCTTGCCCCAGGATACCGCGCCTGGAGTACGGCGCCGCCATATTTGTGGAAGCGGCAAAAGCGTGTGCCTCCCATTTTATACTGCTTCTGGCTTGAGGCGCGCATGCGCCCCCCCCGCACCCCCCCTCCCGGCGCCGGTCTTCACAGCTTCTCGGCGCCAGAAGAGTTGCAAACGTGTCACTTGACTCTGTATCTTGATGTTGCCACTGTCAACGGTGAGACATGAGTTTTCTAGAGAACTGGATGCTACTTATACTGTTAGGTTTTAAGAGAAAACAAAGAGTTTTCTTTAATGTTTTCATTTTAACCATATAACAAAAACAGGATATGGTTTTTATCCCATTTTGTTTTGCTCTTACCTTTATTGAGCTAGGAATATGTCAAGTCAGAAAAAGAAGAAACTAAAGAATAAAGGTGGCATTTGTCCCTACCTCAAGATGTAACCCTGTTATGCAATAATGCCTTCCATCCCTTCTCAGCACTCCCACTGTGCCCAGAGCACAAGTGAGTAGCTTTGACACTAGAATGTAAGATATCAGAGGATAAATATAGGAAAAGGAGCATACACATCCTGTTCAGATAGCAAAGTTTAAACACCCTGTGTACAAGATGAGTCCCCATCAGTTCACCACCAGAATTATTGTGACAGCATTTTAGTACTCGTTTGAGTTTAAACCTTTCTTCTGCCTGCAGTAGGGAAAAAAAAGATTTGTACTTCAGCTCTTCTTCAAAGTCTATCTATCTTTATAGTATGTTCAATTCATTCTTCTATTTAAAACAGATCTAATGATACCTTTGCAAAAACATACTACTATTATCAGTTTGAAAGTCCAAGAACAAAAATTGAAACAGTGAAAAGAAATAACAGATAAAGAATGATTATTTAATAAACTCAAATAAAAATGTATTTTTTCTGCAAATTCCAAACTTTGTGACCATTTAGCTGGTGATCCACACCTGTAACTCCAGCACTTGGAAGGAAGAGGCAGGGGGTTAGTATTTAAGGCCATTCTCACCTACAGAATAGGTTGGAGGTGGTGCTGAGCTTCACAAAACATTATCTCAAAAATTAAAAAATAATATTTGAAAACTCATTTTAGATATAAACTTAGAGATGAAGTAATTTTCTCATTCCCCTCCATATATAAAAATTCAATTGATGGAATCAGTAAGGTGATTCAAAAGGTTAAGAACACTTGCTGCCAGTCCTGATGACCTGAGTTCAATTCCTGGGACCCATCAGGTCAAAGGAGGAAAACAAAAGGTGCCCTCTGATTATCACATGCATGTCACACAAATAAGATAATATGAATAAGACTTTCAAATTAAGAAGATATGTAACTAATTCACTTGTTATATAGGAATTAAATAAGAAAAATTATGCTTATAGCTTATCAAGAAAACACCCTAGGATAGATTCTTTTGTTAAGCTAAACTATTCAATTTTATTTACATTTCTAATAATATGATAAAATTTAAATTTTCAATTCAATTTTAGTTTAGTTGTTAAAGTAAGTTAATGCTTATGAGAAATTCTATCTTAATTTTTTTTTGTTTGTTTAATTCTGGTTTTTGTTTTAAGTTTTTGATTTGTTTTTTGCCACACACTTATGGTGACTGAATACAATAGTTTTGTTAAAAATTAAATGTTTGATATATATCAAATTTACTTCCTTTTTGTTTTTGTTGTTTTGTTTTTTTAGTTTTTTTCTCAAGACAGGGTTTCTTTGTATCACCTTGGCAATCCTGGAGCTCACTTTGTAGACCAGGCTGGCCTTGAACTCAGAGACCCACTCACCTCTACCTCCCAAGTGCTGGGATTAAAGGCATATACCACTATGCCTGACCCAAATTTACTTTCTTAATTTAAAAGTTTAACATACTTCTTTTAGAAAAATTAGATTTTTTTGAATTTTTTAGAGCCATAATGCAATAAATGATGTCAAAACAAATTACATTTTTTTCAGAAAATTAGGAAAAATGATCTTAAAATTCAAATGGAAACACAAAAGATCCAAGTGGCCAGAACAGTTCTAAGTAGAAAGAACTGTGTTAGAAGTATCACATTATTTGTCCTCAAATTATGTCACAGGGCCATAATGATAGAAGAAACTGTGCAGTAGTGGCCCCAAAACAGACATGTAGAACAATGGAGCTGAACATCGGAAGAACACCACACAGCTGCAGCCATGAATATTTTGCATGGTGTAGGAAATGCACACGGAAAAAGAGACAATTTCTTCGATGTTGGCAAGAATATAGAGAAATACAATGCCTTATATATGCCTCAGAAAGATTCAAATGATTATAACCTCTATGGGAGTCAGTGTGGGGGCTCCTTAAAAGTAAAAAATTACAACTAAAATATGACCCTGTGATACCATTCTGGGGCACAGAAAATAACAGGCACAAGAGAAGATGAGCTCTTTGGCTTTAGCTGGTCATTAGTGTGGCCAGGACAACCAATCAGAGAAGAAAGAAAGACCTAAGAGAGTCTCACTCAGGATTTTCCATCAACCGGCCTTGGCAGGGATGCTCTCAGTCAGATGGGGGTGTTGCACACCTATCCTTGGCCTTGCTTATACTCTTCTATAACATGGCCTTACCACTGCAAGACCTCACCACCACTGAACCGTGGAGGGGATGAAGGACATTAGTGAGAAAGGCTCAGCTGTGAATTCACACTTCCACTTTGGGTGCCAGCAACTTCTAGGCTATTGTGAAATTTTCATTTCCTAACTTTTACTTCCATGAATGTTGTTAATATTGTCAATATTTTTTCTAGCCAAAAGAGGTTACAAGCTTTGGGATAGGCATCTATAATAATGATGGGACTCGGGACAAGGCATTCCCAAGATGCCATCTGAGAAACCAAAGCCTGAAGGGCACTCTTGCCTCCCTTTTGCTTCTACCCCTCTGTAGTATGCCCCATAACCCACCTGCCCTTCCCCTGATGCAAACTGTAGGACACTCACTCATTCCAGAAGTACCTTTCTGTACCTGAATGAAAGGATCAGCCTTATTCCTAAAGACACAGGGCAGAGGGTGGAGTCTGAGCCACAGGCCTTGCTAAGTTCATCCTGCCCTTACTACGATAAAGTCAGTCTCCCTGGATCCAGTCGTACATCTCCACAACCGTCCCCTTTGTCGATGCAAGCACAAAAGCATGTAGGTGGCCTCGCTTCTTGCCTCTTCATTTCTGAAGATCCCTGTGTCGAGTTAAATTTACATATTGATAAATTCACTCCTCAAGTCGTGTACTGAGGGATGAAGGATGCTGCTTCATTTATAGGGACCAGGCACAGAGTAAAACTGGCTGTTTGAGCAGCTTTTACACATTACTGGCATTTGGATTTATAAATGACTCTCCTTTCATCCACAGTAACAACACCATTTACATTTTTTTCCCATGTAAGGTTCACCAGTTCAAAGACCCATGGCAGACCCCAAAATCTGTCAGACTCCACTGGGGGTGCCTTCTTTGGAACTGATCAAATATACAAAAAAAGGAAGAAGGCTGGATAAGGCACTTCAAATGGATAGATACCTGCTCCTTTCCGAGTGTCTTCTCCCAGAAGTAAGTGCAGTGCAGGACAGACAAGACGAATTATCACAAGCAGACACACTGTGAGGAACAGCATCTCAGAGAGGCAATTTCTCCTTATGTTATTTATTGTCTTTTTTTAAGGTATTATGTGAATTTTTTAAAACAAATACTTGTCTTAACACTTACTGTCTAGAAGCCAAGCTCTTCAAAACCATGAACTATTATCACCTCCCATAGAAAGCCCATTTGCTGCGATGTAAGCCAGAAGAGCTGCTTTTATAGCTATTACTTTCTTGGA
Source organism: Acomys minous (assembly GCF_964271855.1). NCBI lineage: Eukaryota > Metazoa > Chordata > Mammalia > Rodentia > Muridae > Acomys > Acomys minous. Next base: position 65,020,676 of record NC_140493.1, on the reverse strand, counting down.
TAGACCTGATTGTTTTTTTTCTCTGCTCCACACTCAAGTCCTAAGAACTCCATTCAGTCCTGCTGCCTACAGCAGTTACAGAAAGACTCCCATATGACTTCGATGTTTAATTCCAGCTGGACTGAGATTGACTCCAGAGCTCAGCTCAGCTTCCATGTCGGATAAATGAGGGAACTGAGAGACAGGCTCAGCAGACACCAGCTCTACATCCTAAGGGGATTAAGACATCAAACAAACAATGTATTTACAATTTTAACTGCACCAAGCCGGCACAAGACATATGGCTGTTTAGCCGAAAAGAACATATTCATTCGTGCCCCATTTTTAAATAAGCATATAAAAATAAGGCCCCATTCAGTCCTAGCAGAGAAAGGGTAGGGACATGTAAGTTCTATTGCTATCTTAGATAAAAATCAACTTACAAAACCCAGTTTCCTATACTGCACATAATATAAAGGTGAGAAGTCTGGATAGGAAGCATTCAGTTCTCCCCCTATATGTTGCTTACACACTAACAACAAATAGGATTTCTTCTGTATAGGCCAGACATTTGATGCAGCGTAGGCTAAACACTTGCTAAAAGCTACAAGATCAAGAACTACCATTACCATCCCTTATCCTCGGTTTGGACTCCTACGCAACGAGAAAATATTGAAGTCTGATGATCAGGTCAGAATTACAAGTGAGTGTTCAGACCCTGGGGGATACAGTGATGGCCTACCAGTTAAGAGTTCCGGCTGTTCTTTTAAAAGGCCCAGGTTCAATTCCCAGCACCGACATGGCAGCTACCAGCCTACTGTAGTTTAATGTCCTCTTATGGCCTGCAAGGGGATCAGGCATACATGTGGGGGACATGCAAGTAAAACATTCATACAATTAAAATAAATAAGAATATTAAAAAAGAGTTCAAGTCCCATGTGTGTTAATTCTGTGTAATGCTTACCCTTGCAAGGATCATATAAGAAACTAAACACATGAAAAAAATCCTTTTTTTTTCCCAAATGCATGGAATAAATATTTAAAAAATCTTAAAAACATATAAAATTAGTTATAATAGTGTTTTGATTTGTGAAAGCCTGTACATAGAAATTTTCGTTGGAAGGCTTGCCAACCCTTGGAAATAACCAAGGAAGAGAACGAGAAAAAATAAATACAGTACCTATGCATGTTTGTACATATACAGGTACATTCTAGAGTTCTATATGGACTTAGGAGTTGCCTTTTAAGTTTTCCTCTTTAACAAACAACTTAAGGAACAGGAAAGAAGGCTTAGTGGTTAAGAATGCTTGCTACTTCTAAAGAGCACCTATGCACTGTTCCTAGTATTTAAGTCAAGCGATTCACAACCACCTGGAACTCAAGCTCCAAGAAATCCAACACCTTCCTCTGGCTTTCATGGGAACCTGCATTCAAATGCACATATCCACACATAAACACAGGCACACAGACACATAGACATATACACACAGAGACAGAGAGAGACAGAGACAGAGAGAGAGCAACAGAGACACAGAGACAAAGAAAGATTTTTAAAATAAGTCTTTAAAAGGTTATTAACACACACAGACAGACACAGATAGACAGACAGACAGACAGACAGACAGAGACAGAAAGAGACAGAGACACAGAGAGATAGCAACAGAGACAGAGAGACTCTGACAAGAGAGATTGTTTAAAATAAATCTTTAAAGGGTTATTAAGAATGAGAAGACAATAAACCTACTGAGATATTTGTAATCAGAAATGTTCTTTGAAATTTGAAGTGTTTTTGAAGCACTAAATACCAGTGGTTTTCTGGGTTGACTGTAGAACTTACAATCATCTAGGTACAATTGGGACTGTATAAAATAGACAATGGTGTGCTTTTATGAAAACCAGGCAAAGGAAAAATGACACAGAGTTTACATCTGTGCTGTGTGCTCTAACCTTTCATGTTGTTCAAGCCATTTGAAATTAGGGGGAAATTTAATCAATATGCTATGACTCATTTCCACATAAATCATGGAAAAACACAGCACTGAGTGTTTGATGTGTTTGGGGGAGGCTTCTTAATAAGCTTTTTATACTTCTCCCTTCAGCCACAGGAGATGGCACTTTGCCAAGAGGAAGGGAACTTCCATAGAGTGCCTGTAACTAGGACTCACCTACTGAGGGGGGTGGGGAGCTTGTGGGCTACTGGAGAAGGGAGGAGGGCAGCAGTAATAATGTAGCCATGGGCATACTTTGAAGTTTGCAGCATTTTGAGCTCATGGGACAAATGGTGTTGAAAATCTAAGAGCATAAATAAAACTATTCTGGCTGGTTCCTGTATACTAATACACCCAGGTGACCTGAGTATATGAAAGGAAATGGCTTACCCATGAGAAAAGACTGACCTCAGCTTTGTGAATTATTTCTTCCACTTCAAATTAATGATGCCTTTGTTCTTGATCAGTTTTCACTTCAGTCTATGTTAGACTTTTATTCCTGTAAAAAATATGTTCACGCACCTTCAGGAAAGGCCTGTCCAGTTTAATTTATCACAACACCTTTAGAGTGAAAGGGCTCTATTCACAATGCAAAGAGCTTAATGAGAAAAATGATGGCCTAGGACCCTTGAAGGAGCCTCACTGACCCACACTAGTCTCATAGTCAGAGCTAAACTAACCAGTTACACTCTTCCCCTGCCCGTAGATTGCTGGTTGCTGTATCAGGTTAGGAAATGAGCTGTGCTTTCAACGGAAGGAAAAGTGAGGAGTAGTCGCCCCAAACACTGCTTCTCACTTAGGCTGGCCTGACTTCCTGGCAAGAGCACTCAGCCTCGGGTCTTAGATTATAGTATCCCAGAACACCTGGTCGCAGCACCACTGATAGCATGGGAAGCAGAAGAGAGAATCGGGCTCTGGGACAAAGGACACAGACTAAGATTGGCTTGACACAGAGGCACCAAAATAAGCTCAAACTCATTGTAACCATTAAAATCTGGTGTTGAAATTTAAATTCAAAATTGAAGCCATATATTCGGAAAATATCCAAATATGTGCATAAAGACTATTCTGGTTGCTTCTTAATATTAACATGTATAAAATGACTGCTAGCAAGCAAGCAAACAATGCCTGTCACTGCAGTTTTTTGAGTCAGCCCAAATGCCTCTTTAAATGCTTTACTTTCATTGGAAATTTAAGTGAGGATCTCCTTGAATTGGTTAGAAAGAAGGCAAGGAGGAGAGAACACAGCAGGGTGGGCAGAGTGATGCACAGGAGAAGCACAGGTCACTGTGTGTGTGTGTGTGTGTGTGTGTGTGTGTGTGTGTGTGTGTCAAATTGCAGCTCTTATCAGTCAGTAACATGCCTGCTTCATAAAGGTAAGGATTTACATGAGGCAGAACCAGGAGGGCCAGTCAGGAGTGAAAGAGGGATGTTGAGAGCTTAGATGCGGTAATTAGGTTCAAACTCCATGGATGAAGAAGTGCATCATGCTTTAAAAACTTTTAAGGACTGGGGACATGGCTCAGAGGGTAAGAATGCTGATGGACAAGCATGAGAAAGGGAGTTCAGATCCCAGCGCCCATACGAGAAGGCAGATAGGGTCTCTCACAAGCCTGCAGCCACAGCACTGAGAGAGGAAGAAGAGCAGGAGATGGGTCAAGGAGAGAAACAGACAGCAGAGACAAGAGGACTCCAGGCTAGAGGAAAAATAAACACAAAAACACGAGACCCTGCCTCAAAGGAACAAGCCAGGACAAGTAGAAGAGAACACCCAACGAGTTGTTTTGGTCCCTGTGCCTGTTCACAGGAGTGCATTCCAGAACACACATGCACATACATACATGTACATATCCCCCAACATGTTATTACAGCTCTTTGGTAAGCATTTTTATGTGAATTATCTCTTAATATTTACTGCACTTGAAATTAAATCTAACATTCAGATTTTTAAATTCATATGCATTAATAATAAGTCTAATACATGTTATCACAAGTAGGATACGGTCTATAATAACTGGATTTTCAATTGAAAACAATAATTTATTTGGAAGTGTGTCATTTCTTTATTTGCCTTACTTTTTTAAAATAGTTTTTAAAATGTTTGTCTTCCTAAAAGAGAGCTGAATTACTGATTTTGTAACTTGGAACAGTTGTGGATTCCAGGGAAAGTAAAAAGGGGCCATAGTAGAGTAAAAAGAGCTCTGTGCTGGCGTCTGCTGTCAGAATATGGCAATATTTGTTTGAGCTGAAGGTTGTCAAGGAAATAGTTACGTCCAAAAATACAGTTGGAAAGGGATGGAAAGGTGGTTGAGGAGTTCAAAGCATTTACAGAGGAACTAGATTACGTTCCCAGTACCCACTGGGTGGCTCATGACTGTCTATAACTCCAGTTCAAGTGGATCCATTGTCCTCTTCTGGCTTCTGCAGCTACAAGGCATACATATCATGCACATGCATGCTTATATACATTAAAAATAAATCATTAAATATATAGTTATATATAATGTATATGTTTTATACAGATATATATATACCACATAAATGCATATTATGTATGTACTATATATACTATATGTATATGTGTATATAATGTGTGTATGTGTGTGTGTGTAGGTAGGTAGTTAGAAAGAAGAAAGATATGTTAACAGTCTTTCCAAATAATTTTTCATAGTATTTTGCATAGTTCACTAAATGTGGCAAGTGATAATTTCTTAAAGATAAATCATAATTTAGAAATGTAAAAGCATAGAAATGAATTTTATGTGTTCTATTGTACCCATTGGTCTTTTGGTCTTTCTTGTACCTGAACCGACATTTTACCCATGCTTGACACATTCTGGAAGCCATGCATTGCTAACTGCAAAAAGATCTGCAAGACTGCATATTGCAAATATCTGTACTGCATATGCAAATATTTGCATAGTGTACATTGCCAATAAGCCCCAATTTGTTACTATCAGCCTGGTTCTACTATCACAGTATTAGAATAAATACCTGAAACAATCAACTTGTAAAGACATTTTTAAAATTTTGAGGTTCATGGTTTTTAGAAGTTTCAGTCTATGACCTGCTGTCTCCATGGCACTTGGGGCCTATAGAAGGGCAATGCATCCTGGTGGGAAAGGTACAGAGAGCGAACAATTGATCTCATGGAACTGGAGTAGAAGCAGCAGAACCAAGAAGCTGCAGAAAGAAAGCAAATAGTGCCCTAGCAGGCATATAAGACAGGACTGAGAACACGAACAACACAAAAGCAACAGAGTCACACATGCACATATGCACACATGGGCACATGCACACACGCACATGCGCATACACACACACACAGTCTTTGAACCTTTAGATTTTGTAACTTGGAACAGTTGTGGATTCCAGGGAAAGTAAAAAGGGGCCATAGTAGAGTAAAAAGAGCTTAAAACAGAAGGGGATAGTAAAAAAGTTAGCATGGGTGCTGGAGAGATGGCTCAGTGGTTAAGAGCACTGACTACTCCTCCAGAGGTCCTGAGTTCAAGTCCCAGCAACCACATGATGGCTCACATCCATTTATAATGAGATCTCGTGCTCTCTTCTGACCTGCAGGTGTACACACAGAAAGAGCACTGTATACAAATAATAAATAAATCTTTTTTGAAAGTTAGTATGAAGAAGAGAGGGAAATAATGAGGGGAGAGGAACAATTAAAAGGGAAGGAGGATAAAAGAATGGTAAAATAGAAAGATGCATAGGGAGAGATTAAGTAAAATGAAAACTTAATGTTTTATATGCTTCCATATATATGTATATAGATAATATATAAAATATATATAGAGAACATAGCTATATGGAAGCATGCACATGTGCATACACACACACAAACACACATACATACATATGTGTGTATACACACACACACACACACACACACACACACACACACACACATATATTGTGTTTAACCCACAATGGGGATAATGCTCCTCCCAGAAGCCATGGGTTGTCAAACAAAAAGCCTAGGTATGAGATACCTCCCACTGAATTGTTGGCTGGATGATCCCAGAGACACCCTGTGATGGTTTGAATGAGAATAGCTCCCAGAGGCTCATATATTTAAATGCTTCGTGCCTGGTTGGTAGAAGAATTAAATTTGGAAGGATTAAAGGCATGGTCTTATTGTAGGAAGCATGTCACTGGGGGTGGGCTTTGCGGTTTCAAAGGCTCACTCCGGGTCCATTATTTTTTTTGTCTCTGCCTACTGCTCCAATACCATGTCTGCCATGCTCTCTGACATGATGGCCAGTCAGCCTCTGAAGCTGTAGGGAAGGCCCCAGTTCAACACTTTCTTTCAATAGTTGCCTAAGTCATGGCATATCTTCTCAGCAATCGAAAAGTAACTAGGACACATCCAAAACACTACAGGTTTTGGACATTACACTTGATTGGTCACCATCACCTGAGAGCAATACCCTTTAACTGAGGATCACCTCCACTTTGATCACAGGACAGGTGTTGGGAAACCCTGTGCTAAGGTTGCAGTCCACCATGACCAGAAAGCCCTGAGCTTGGGGCTGAATGGAGGACTCCCTTTTTTTCAGTGGTGCTTCCTACTCTACCTGACTTCATCTGGAGAGCGTCTCTAGGCACAGATGCCTGTAGCCACATCTGGAATATAAACTTTGATACAGTTCTCTACAAAGGTCTCCCCTGCTGTGGAGAGGATAAGTAGGTATTGTGTTCCCTTTCATATGACAGGAATGTGCTGCCAAATGCAAATAATGCATACTTGGTGCTCCTAGCACACCTACCCTGAGAACCCCTAACACACTCCCCAAAAACTATATATATAGCCTATGTTCTCCTGGAATAAAGTTGACCAGTCTCCCAGAAGGTGATCCTGGAGGTCATTTCCATCGTATTCACAGGCTTTCCAAGCCCCGTTCATCTCTTCTGCTCCCTTGTGTTCATGGGGACCATGGGGACCAGTGGCCCAGGATGCCCCTCTAGGGTTAGGGGAGCACTCAGCATATAGGGAGAAACAAAACTGGTACTAAATTGAAGGACACCTTGTTGACTGCCTGTACAAGACCCACACAAGATCAGTCTGCCCCATAATCCAGCACAGACGGAGGGATGGGGCTCACAAGACTCTACTCCTAGCTGAAAAGCAGCAGGCAGTGGAAAGGTGCTAGGGAAAGTCAGCTTTTTTTGAGGTGGGGGTCTCTTGTAGGTTGCCCATGTAATAGTGTACAGAAAAAGACAGAATAAGCCAGATGGTGGTGGCGCATGCCTTTAATTCCCTCACTCAGGGAGGCAGAGGCAGGTAAATCTCTGAGTTTGAAGCTAATTTGGCCTACAGAGTGAGTTGCAGGACAGCAGAGACTATACAGAGAAACCCTGTCTTGAAAACAAACAAACAAAAAGGCAGAGTGATGAATGAAGGGACCAGTACAGCCCACACCAATAGATACATTGATCTAGATACATCACCCAGGCCCTCTTATCTCCATAAGCCAGCATGGGCCCATAAAAGGACATAGCTGGGCTTTTCAATGGCAACCACAAGGTAAGAAAACACAGTAAGAACAGATGAAAACAAAACCAGGTCAGGAAATATAGTGTAGATATTATCAGCTACTTGAAGACTTTTAAAAGATCTTATATAAAAGTATAGACTCAGATTCACATAGGATGATAGAAATAGTCTCTTGTTTTTCCTGACAATTGGTGCACTTTTTAAACGTTTTTATTAAGTTCTTTTTTATAATTCTCATTTTCCTAAAATATGATTTAGCAAGGTCTGCATTTAGTCTACACTAGTCTGTTGAATGGTTTGGGGTTTTTTCCTTCCAATTCATTAATTCTTGCATTCAACTGTTAAGTCCTTCCTCTTGTTTTGCTAGGTTTAATTTGTTGCTTTTGTTCAGTTTCTTTGAGCTGCATGTTTGTTCCTGTCACCTGCATTTAAATCCTTCCCCTGAGACTCATCTGCCCCCAACTATTTAGCAGCCCCATGACTTAGTCCCACCAATATCCTGTTAATTATTTTCTAATTTTTTATTTTAATACAGAAATTAAGCATTTTTAGATGGAATAGGGAGTGCTTTCAGCACTATTCTTTCCTGTGGTCCAGCAGGGAGAAAAACTGCTTAATTCTTTTCAAAAAGATGCTGAAGCTAACCCAAACCTCAACAGAAAAACAAAGACAGATGCAATAGGCCACCTTGGATACAAACACGACATAGTTCACAAAACAAGTCTCAGACATGCAAACAGCTCCATCGAAACTGAAGCCAACCTGGGTCTCAGAGAGAAGTAAACACTAAGGCCCCTGCTAAAAGAGCCCTCACTTTGGGCTCTGGATTTATTCCTATGCCATTTATTAAATTAAACTTCCATTAATCTCCATTTGGTACTGAAATTGCCAAAATGCCTGAACCTATTAGTGGAAAAAAATTTACAAAGAAAAAACAACACAAAGAACACCAAGACCTGTTCAAGGACAAATTGTAAATTTGAATTTAATGTAAAGTAGTTTTGACTATTTCTGGAGCCTAAAAAACACAGTTTACACTTCAGCCACTTAAAGAGAATATGTGTAATAGCTGACTTTTTTCTAATAAAAGTCTTGTCAGTGATAGGGCTCTAATGTAAAATTACGTTTCTTTGAAAGTTATGGAAAAAAGTGTTTTGAGGTGTTACATTCTTGTCTATACCATAGTTGGTTTTTTGTTTGTTTGTTTTGTTTTGTTTTGTTCAGGTTTTTTTTTTCTTCAACATAGGAAAGACTTTTGTCAGTTGAGTTCAGACGGCTGCTACCATGATGCGAGGAGGTACAGTCAGAAGTGCTCAAGAATCTATTTCCAGTCTATCATATTATTAATACAGGAATTCAAATGTCCCCAAAAGGCCTTTGTAAGGAAGCACCATAAGTGCTCCCAAACGTTTATTATATTCAGCAGCCAATGACTGGGAAATGTTTGTGAGCCTGGCCTCCAAAGAGGAGCCCAGTAGATGGACTGTGCCTAAACTGAGTTTATTTTGTCATTGCATCAGTTAGAAATCATTAATCTGTTTCCACTTTGAATATGAGAGCCAAAATTATTCTCTTCTGGAAATTTTCCTACCCACTCCTTCTACTCCCCTGTGATTATAGCTGAACAACAACATCAAAAAAATGTGCTCTTCCTTTGACAAACCAACACGGCTGTCTTCTGTTGTGGTGCACTGAACAGCTGCTATGTGCCATGCCAGGGGAGAGGGCTGCACTTGGGGGATTAATTGAAATATTTTCCCCAGGAATACAGAGTAGAACTCATGTGAGTAACTCACTCTGTGAAGGACAGATGAACTTTATAGAAACAAACTCACTCAGTAACCCTGAAATCTTAGAAGGCTTCTGGCCAAAGGCGTTGGCATATCATGGTGCTTCGCCCCAAGACCTGACTTGATTCTCACTAACTATTCCATCCCAGAGCTCGTGAGACAGGAGGGTTACCTCCTCCTGGAGGCCAGCTAGAACTACATAGAAATCCCCAGGCCAATCAGAGGCTGCAGCATGAAATCCTGTGTATAAACAGATAACTAAAAATCAATCAAGACTCTCAACATTAAATGAATTGCTCCAAGTCTCTCTGTGCTTCGTAAGCAGTGAGGTCAGTGCTAGAGGTACTGACATCAAGCAAGTCCTTTTTTCCCCCCAATCTAAATGGCACAGCTACACAGTTTGAGGAAAGATGAAAAAGCTACCCCAACTCACTCCATTTGGTTTTGCGTTCTCTCTCTCTCTCTCTCTCTCTCTCTCTCTCTCTCTCTCTCTCTCTCTCTCATTCACTTAAAAGAAAAGACTTCACTCTGAGTTCCCCTTTTATGCATCCTTCATGTTCATTTTCTTTTTCTCTTAGTCCCAGCTTTTTCTTTAGGAGTTCACCACTGCAAAAGCATCGCTTTTCCCTGACTCGTTTTTTATTTAAATTTGACTCTATTTGAAGAATGTCTGCAGCTAAGGTTTACCAAGTGCTTGTTCCAAGAGGCATTGTTCTAAGCAGCTGTGTATAGGACATATTTTAATCTCCCCGCAATAGCCCTATAAATAAGGTCCCATCATTATCTACCTTTTAAAGGTTAGGAAACCAAAAGAAGGTTAAAGAATGGATGAAGGGCACAAGACTGGAAAGAGCCAAAGCTGAGCTGTCAAAACTTTGATCAGATCTGGACTCAACTTGCTTTCTTTGGTGGCTGAGAATATCTAATTCCTTCAGCTTTGGAGGTTATGAAATAGAGAGGAATAAAAGAAGGAAAGGAGAAGGGAGGGGCGATAAGATATAGTTGGTGAGCAGTGGGCAAGAACAGGTGGAGACCTCAGGATTAGCCTTGTTAAACCCAGCTACTTAGGAAGAACTGTTAAGAGGTCAAGGGTAACTAGGAAGTCCCACTTTGCACATCACTTGAGCACATCACTTGAGCACAGTCTTATTGCTACAATCTGTCTAGTCTGCAGATATTGAAACAGATTCAGGGTCTATCAAAAATATAGTCAATGGCCATCCTCTGCAAGACAGCTTGAATCTCAGGAGACTAGACTTTGTTCTAAGGGAAACAAATATGTTTCCCTTTGTGATTTGTACAAGCAAAGGCATAAAAAATTAATTATTGGCATCTACAAAAACAAAGCAAACCTAGTAGGTGGGGAAAATCCAGGGAGTGTTTCAAAAGCTTAGCAGCTAAAAATATATGAAGATGCAGTCTTCCTTCTGGGGCACATATTTTTTTTCACTTAATCATTTGTGGTTAGTTAGAGGTAGGAAATTAGCAGCAATCCCACTCGCCCTGTTTCAGAAGGTAAATCCCTACCAGAGCCAGGGGTAGCACAATGGTGCTAACAAACAAGGTAAGGAGAGGGGAGACAGTCTGTGCGGGACAACCAATAACCTTGATGCTTAGACTTATATACAGAGAGGACCTGACCCTAATGGGTTAAGCTGATCGCATGCAGGTATAACCTAGATGCCAGTCCAGCCCATAGACCTCAAGAAATGTATCCCCAAACATGCTTCCTTCCATGCCCTCTGGCTTTGTTTTGGTTGTTGTGTGAATTGCATCTCACTCCTCTCCAAATTTGGTCAGTACCTAGTTATGAACTCAATTGTCCTAATTCTCACACATGAGCGCTCTCTCTCTCTCTCTCTCTCTCTCTCTCTCTCTCTCTCTCTCTGTGCTTCTCTCTCCCTCTGCCTTCTTTCTCCTTACTCCCCACATCTCTTTCTCTTCCCACTCTTTATTCACCTCCACCATACACACACACACACACACACACACACACACACACACACACACACACCAAACAATGACAGTACTTTTGCATGGCCCATGTTGCTGTTAGCTTGGAGAAATTGGTGGATTTGCATTCTAACAATTCAAATAACTTGAAAAACTCTTCCGCCATCCTACTGTGTTGCTTGACTGGCCATGTTCCTCTTGCTCCCAGACCCTAATATAATTATCTCTGTCCTCCAAGTTCCTACTTTAAATTTGTGAATAGTACATGAGTTGTGCTGCTTCCTTGTTTCATTTAAATTTATACTGAATCACAAATTCCCAAATACTTATGAGGACATTTTCTGAATGAAAAAAAAAAAACCCTGCCCTGTGATGCAGCCTTCTGACGATTATTGCCACTACTGTCTTTACCTGGCCAACTCTAAAGTCAAGTTGTCTCTGTCTGTCTGTCTCTGTCTCTCTCTGTCTCTCTCTCTCCCTCCCCCTCTCTCTCGTCTCTCATATCGTATATTTTTCTAACCCCAATTTTCAAAGGGACACCACAGCACCATGAGTAAGGATTCTGATTTCACAATTAATTTTTTACTTTTTATTTTTTAGACAGGGTTTCACTATGTAGCTCTGACTGTCCTAGAATGTAGACCAGGCTGGTCTCAAACTCACAGAGATCCCCCTGCCTCTGTCTCCTGAGTGCTGGGATTAAACAAATCTTTTATTGTACTATCTCCATGTATTTTTTTTATCACATCTTGGAACCTTGAACAACAAATATGTTATTAAGTTTCTATCTCCATATTTTATCTCTCTCTAAACCACAGATTCTTATGCTCACTGTGCCTCAATTTCTATGTTGGACATGAAACCTCTGCCCTGTAAGCACAGCTGCATTTACCCAGTTGTCCATGTTAAAGTATACAAGACTCCATTAACATCTTTGTCTCCCTAACCCATCCCATCAGTGTGTCGAGATAATTCTACTACCCACATAGATGTCAAGTCTGACCACTTATTCCTGCCTCCACCGCCAAATGAAAATGAACCATTTTCTTCTCAGACAATGTAACCTACTCCCAACTCACCATAGTTTCTTTCCTCTACAGTCTCTACACAGTAATCATAGTGATCCTTTCCAATAATGTGTGCCTTTTCTCCTCACAATGCCTCATGACGTCCTTCTATAAAAAGTAATGTTGAGTGCTAGTGAGGTGAATCAACAGGTAAAGGCACCTGGAGAAAAACATGGTGGCCTCAGTTTGATCCTTGCAGAATTCACATGATAGCAGAAGACTCTCTCCCAAAAGCTGTCCTCTGAGACATACACACACACACACACTCACACACACACACACACACACACAAACACACACACACACACACACACACGCCTCATGTATTCTCCCCTCAAAAGGAATGAATAAATGTAAAATTAAAAAAAATTTAGTACCCTTGGCACCTCTCTAAGGCATGTGTCCTTCTGATTTGGTGACAAGGCCGTGTTTATGGGTTTCTCATATTTTTGAAAGCTGTGCACATGAAAAACAACTACATTTTGTTTCTGACTATCTTTTTTTTTTTTTTTTTTTTTTCGATACAATCAGTTTTCTTTTAACTAGGTTTCTTTTTTCTTTTTTTTTTTTTTTTTTTTTTTTTTAATACATTTTTATTAATTTATACATATTACATCTCAGTTGTTAGCCCATCCCATGTATCCTCCCATTCCTCCCTTCCTCCCACTTCCCCCCTACTACTCCCCTCCCCTCCCCTAAGTCTGTGTCTGAGGGGGACCTCCTCCCCCTGAATATGCTCATATGGTATCAAGTCTCTCCTTGGTGACCTATTATCTTTCCTCTGAGTGCCACCAGGCATCTCCGTCCAAGGGACATGTTCAAATATGGGGCACCAGAGTTTGTGTGAAAGTTAGATCTCCTTCTCCACTCAACAGTGGAGAATGTCCATCGGCTAGTCCGGGTAGGGGTTCAAGGTTTTTACTGCCTATTTTTTCCTTGGGTGTCGCCACAGTTTGCAGAGGACCCCAGGGCCCAGACTCGCCTATAGTTTTCCAGGACCCACTGGATCCTTCCATTTCCTCTTTCTCCCAGGCTTCTCCCACCTAAAGTTTCAATAGGATGTCCTCCCCTCTTACCCACTATTCTGGTAGGTACAGTTTTTCATGGGGACGTACACCTTGGACTAGTGTCTCGATATAAGTGAGTATATACCATTTAGCTCTTTTTGCTTCTGTGTGAACTCACTCATTATGACAATTTCTAGTTCAATCCATTTGTCCACAAATTTTGGAAATTCCTTGTTTTTAATAGCTGAGTAGTATTCCATAGTGTAAATGTACCACAGTTTCTTTATCCATTCTTCTATTGAGGGACACGTAGGTTGTTTCCAAGTTCTGGCTATTATGAATAAGGCAGCTATGAACATGGTTGAGCATATGTCCCTGTTGTGTGGTAGTACATCCTCTGGGTATATTCCAAGGAGTGGAATAGCTGGGTCTTGAGGAAGCCCTATTCCCATTTTTCTGAGAAAGCACCAGATAGCTTTCCAAAGTGGTTGTACTAGTTTGCATTCCCACCAGCAATGCAGGAGTGTTCCTCTTTCTCCACACCCTCGCCAGCATGAGGCGTCAGTTGAGTTATTGATCTTAGCCATTCTGATGGGTGTAAGATGGAATCTCAGTGTCGTTTTGATTTGCATTTCTCTGATGACTAAGGAGGTCGAGCATTTCTTTAAGTGTTTCTCAGCCATTTGATATTCCTCTGTTGAGAATTCTCTGTTTAGCTCTGCGCCCCATTTCTCTATTGGGTTATTTGGTTTGGTGGTGTTTAATTTCTTAAGTTCTTTATATATTTTGGATATTAGACCTTTGTCAGATGAAGAGTCGGTGAAGATCTTTTCCCAGTCTGTAGGCTGTCGCTTTGTTCTCTTGACAGTGTCACCTGCCTTACAGAAGCTTCTCAGCCTCATGAGGTCCCATTTATTAATTGTTGATGTTAAGGCCTGGGCTGTTGGTGTTCTGTTCAGGAAGTTGTCTCCTGTGCCTATGAGTTCCAGACTCTTCCCCACTTTTTCCTCTAACTGGGTTAATGTCTGTGGTTTTAGGTTGAGGTCTTTAATCCACTTGGACTTGAGTTTTGTGCATGGTGACAAATAGGGGTCTAATTTCAATTTTCTACATGTAGACATCCAGTTAGACCAGCACCATTTGTTGAAGATGCTGTCGTTTTTCCATTGAATGGATTTGGCTTCTTTGTCGAAAATCAGGTGAGCAAATGTGTGTGGATTCATCTCTGGGTCTTCAGTTCGATTCCATTGATCCACTAGCCTATTGCTGTGCCAGTACCATGCTGTTTTAATTACTGTTGCTCTATAGTACAACTTGAGATCAGGTATGGAGATTCCTCCAGCGGATCTTTTATTGTATAGGATTGTTTTTGCTATTCTGGGCTTTTTGTTTCTCCATATGAAGTTGAGAATTGTTCTTTCAATATCTTCAAAATATTTAGTAGGTATTCTGATAGGGATTGCATTGAATCTGTAAATTGCTTTTGGTAAGATGGCCATTTTTACTATGTTGATTCTTCCAATCCACGAACAAGGTAGATCCCGCCATCTTCTGATGTCATTTTCAATCTCTTTCTTCAGAGGTTTAAAGTTTTTTTCAAATAAATCCTTCACTTGCTTGGTTAGGGTTATTCCTAGATATTTTATATTGCTTGTGGCTATCGTGAAGGGAGTAATTTTTCTAATTTCTTCCTCTGCCTGTTTGTCATTTGTATATAGGAAAGCTACTGACTTTTTTGAGTTTATTTTGTATCCTGCCAATTTGCTGAAGGTGTTTATCAGCTGTATGAGTTCTCTGGTGGAATTTTGGGGGTCACTTATATACACTATCATATCATCTGCAAATAGGGATAATTTTACTTCTTCCTTTCCCATTTGGATCCCCTTGATCTCCTTTTGATGTCTTATTGCTCTGGCTAGAACTTCAAGAACTATATTAAAGAGATATGGGGAAAGTGGGCAGCCTTGTCTGGTCCCTGATTTTAGAGGGATTTCCTTGAGTATCTCTCCATTTAATTTAATGTTGGCTATTGGTTTGCTGTATATAGCCTTTATTGTGTTTAGAAAAGTGCCTTGTATTCCCGATCTCTCCAGAACTTTAAACATAAATGGGTGTTGGATTTTGTCAAACGCTTTTTCTGCATCTAAAGAGATGATCATATGGTTTTTCTCTTTCAGTTTGTTTATATGGTGGATTACATTGATGGATTTCCGTATGTTAAACCATCCCTGCATTCCTGGAATGAAGCCTACCTGGTCATGGTGAATGATGTCTTTGATATGCTGTTGTATTCGCTTTGCGAGTATTTTGTTGAGTATTTTTGCATCAATGTTCATAAGAGAAATTGGTCTGAAATTCTCTTTTTTTGTTGGGTCTTTGTGGGGTTTAGGTATCAATGTGACTGTGGCCTCATAGAAGGAGTTTGGTAATATTCCGTCCATTTCTATCTTTCGGAATAGCTTGAATAGTATCGGTATTAGCTCCTCTTTGAAGGACTGGTAGAATTCTGCGCTGAAACCATCTGGCCCTGGGCTTTTTTTGGTTGGAAGACTATCAATGGTTGCTTCTATTTCTATAGGCGAAATAGGGCTATTTAATTTGTTTATCTGGTCTTGGTTCAATTTTGGTAAATGGAATCGGTCGAGAAATTTGTCCATTTCCCTTAAATTTTCAAATTTTGTGGCATAAATGTCTTTGAAGTAGGTCCTTACAATTCTTTGTATTTCTTCGGTGTCTGTTGTTATGTCTCCCTTTTCATTTCTGATTTTGTTAATTTGAATAGCTTTTCTTTGTCTTTTAGTTAGATTGGCTAACGGTTTGTCTATCTTGTTAATTTTCTCAAAGAACCAGCTCTTGGTTTTGTTGATTCTTTGGATTGTTCTCTTTGTTTCTAATTTATTAATTTCAGCCCTGAGTTTGATTATTTCCAGGCGTCTACTCCTCTTGGGTGTTTCTGCTTCTTTTTTTTCTAGGGCTTCCAGTTGTGTTGTTAGGTTGTTTATGTGGGATGACTCCATTTTCTTTTTAAAGGCACTTAGTGCTATGAATTTTCCTCTTAGCACTGCTTTCAATGTGTCCCACAAATTTGGGTATGTTGTTCCATCATTTTCATTGAATTTCAGGAAGTCTTTTATTTCTTCCCTTATTTCTTCCGTGACCCATGTGTCATTAAGTAGAAAGTTGTTTAGTTTCCACGTGTTGGTATGCTTTTTGTTATTTCTATTGTTGTTGAAGTCCAGCTTCAGACCATGGTGATCTGATAAGATACAAGGTATTATCTCAATCTTCTTGTATCTGTTGAGGTTTGCTTCGTGACCAACTATGTGATCAATTTTAGAGAACGTTCCATGGGGTGCTGAGAAAAAGGTATACTCCTTTGCGTTTGGGTGGAAAGTTCTGTAGATATCTGTTAGATCCATTTGATTCATGACATTGGTTAATGAGGTTATTTCCCTGCTTAGTTTTGAAATCAAAGTCCTATCCTTGAGTGAAAGTGGGGTGTTGAAGTCTCCCACTATTAATGTGTGGGTATCGATAAATGGGGCAAGCTTTGTTAATAACTCTTTTACAAATGTCGGCGCCCTTGTATTCGGAGCATAGATGTTCAAAATCGTGATGTTTTCCTGGTTGACTTTACCTTTGACCAGTATGAAGTGACCATCCTTGTCTCTTTTGACTAATTTTGGCTGAAAGTCTATTTTATTAGATATTAGAATAGCTACCCCAGCTTGTTTCTTGTGACCATTTGCTTGGAATATTTTTCCCCAACCTTTCACTCTGAGGCAATGTCTGTCCTTGTGGTTGAGATGTGTTTCTTGAATGCAGAAGAATGTTGGGTCGTGTTTATGCATCCATTCTGTTAGTCTGTGTCTTTTTATTGGAGAGTTGAGACCATTAATGTTGAGAGATATTAATGACCAGTGATTGGTAAGTCCCTTCATTTTTGGTATTTATAACAATCGAGTTTTTGTGAAGTTGTGATTTTGCAATGGTGTAGTTATTTATTTCTTATGTATTTTTGGTTGTAGTTTGACCAGTTGGGGTGGAGTTTTCCTTCTAGTAACTTCTGTAAAGCCGGATTTGTTGCTAGGTACTGTGTGAATTTGTTTTTGTCGTGGAATATCTTGTCTTCACCTCCAATGGTTATTGATAATTTTGCTGGATATAGTAGTCTTGCCTGGTATCTGTGTTCTCTTAGCGTTTGCAGAACCTCTGTCCAGGCCCTTCTGGCTTTCATGGTCTCTGCTGAGAAGTCAGGAGTGATTCTGATAGGTTTGCCTTCATATGTTACTCGTCCTTTTTCTCTTGCCGCTTTTAATATTTTTTCCTTGTTCTGTATATTTTGTGTTGTTATTATTATGTGGCGGGAAGATTTTCTTTTTGGGTCTATTCTATTTGGTGTTCTGTAGGCCTCTTGTATGTTCGTATGCATCTCCTTCTTCAAATTGGGGAAATTTTCTTCTATTATTCGGTTAAAGATATTTTCTGGGCTGTGGAGTCGGTTGCCTTCTCTTTCCTCTATCCCTATTATTCTCAAGTTTCGTCTTTTCATGTTGTCTTTTATTTCATGAACGCTTTGTGTCAGGAACTTTTCAGATTTAGCATTATCCTGGATGATTGTTTCCAATTGTGCGATTGTATCTTCAAGTCCTGATATTCGTTCTTCCATTTCTTGCAATCTGTTGGATAAGGCCACCTCTGAGATGTTTGCTTTCTTTTCTGATGCTTCTCGATCACGTTTTTCTTCCGTGCGTTCTTTTATGATTTCTTCCATTTTTATCTTCAGGTCTTGAACTGTTTTAATAATTTCCTTCATCTGGTTATTTGTGTTTTTCTGAAATTCTTCAAATGCCTCTTTATATGACACTTTTAAGTCATCAGCCCTCTTGTTTGCTTCCTCCTGCATTTGTTTACAAAATTTATTTGTTTCTTCCAATATCATCTTATTTAATAAGGATTTGAGGTGGTTTTCATGAATATCCATTGTTGTTGGGTTCTCCAGGTTGTTTTCATTAGGATTGCTGGGATCTGGAGATGCCGTCCTGTTTTGGTTTTTGTTAGCATTCTTTCGCTGTCCCCTTGTCATTTTGGTGACTCTAGTGTTGGGAGGTGGTTTGTAGTGACCTTCCCTGTTTGGGAGTGGATAGTTGATGTCTGCTTATAGGTAGGGTGCCCTTACCTGTGGGGAACAGGGAGTACTTCCCTGGACCAGGCTGGTGATTCAGATTCTACTCCTGTAGATTTTTCTCAACACCTTGGGCTCCAGGCTGAGTCCTGCGAAGTAGGTTTCTGTTTGGGCCTTTTCCCCTTACTGCTGTATCTCAAGTCAGCAGTATTGGGATCTATAGTAAGGTCAGCACACAAGCTCTCTGGTTGTGTAGGTTGGTCCCAGCTGTCTGTCTTTCCTGTTGCTTTGTAGCCAAGACCCCCGGTGGATCAGATCTTCTGGGTTGTAGCTGTCTTTTAGCTCTGCCTCTACACTGTGTAGGTGCGTCCAGCCTTTCCCATGAATTTGGGAGTTCTTGCTGGGTCTGCAGGAGCTGACACAGCTAGGATCCGCCTGTTGGAGATTACAGGATCTGTGCCTGTAACCATATGGCTTCAGGCCACTGGCAGTATCTGAGGAGGTAGCAGTTTCCACGCCCCTGTATGCCAGGCCACTCCCAGCTTGCTATAACTTAGCAGTTATACCCTGCCCGCATGAGCCACAGCTCCCTATATTGTGGGATACAGCTAGGGAGAGCCCAGTCAGAGCCAGCAGATCGTCCCGTGGCTGGGGCCAAAAGCCGCTTAGACCGCTCCCAGACGCTTTAAGGCAGCAGTTATTCCCTGCCAGCAAGGCCCACAGCTCCGGATAAAGTGGGCGGTCCTAGCGAGGGCGCGCAAGAATGACCCCTGCTAGGTCTATTTTTCAGGGAGAGCCCAGTCAGAGCCAGCAGCTTGTCCCGGTGGCTGGCGACACAAGCCGCTTAGACCGCTCCCAGATGCTTTAAGGCAGCAGTTATTCCCTGCCAGCAAGGCCCACAGCTCCGGATAAAGTGGGCGGTCCTAGCGAGGGCGCGCAAGAATGACCCCTGCTAGGTCTATTTTTCAGGGAGAGCCCAGTCAGAGCCAGCAGCTCGTCCCGTGGCTGGCGACATAAGCCGCTTAGACCTCTCCCAGACGCTTTAAGGCAGCAGTTATTCCCTGCCAGCAAGGTCCACAGCTCCGGATAAAGTGGGCGGTCCTAGCGAGGGTGCGCAAGAATGACCCCTGCTAGGTCTATTTTTCAGGGAGAGCCCAGTCAGAGCCAGCAGCTCGTCCCCTCGGCTGGCGAGAAATCTCCTGTATTTTCCCTTTCTGCTAGAGAAAGGCAGAGTGCGTCGCCTTAGGGCAGCAGTTATTCCCTTCCAGTAATACCCACAGCTCCCGATAACCTGGGTGGATCTGTCGCGGGCCCACAGAGATGGACCCAGTTAGTTCTGACTATCTTTTAACAGACACAAGAAAAGGCTTTAAAGGGTAAGGAAATGGCTGCAGAAATAGCTCATTAGTAAAAATGCTTGTCATACAAGCATAAGGACTTGAGTGGGATCCTAGCATCCACACAGAAATTCGTCATGGAAGTACATGCTTGGATTCCCAGCAATGAAGAGGTGGAGACAGGAAGATCCCTGGAGCTCATCAGCCAGCCAGCCCAGCCAAACTGGAAGGCCTAGGTCACTGAGGGAGACCTTTTCTCAAAAAGCAAGGTGAGCTAATGAGCTTCAAATGAAAAGGAAATAACAGCCAAGTTTATCCTCTGCCCTCTAGAAGCATAGGCACACACCTAGGTGTATATGTGTATACACACACACACACACACACACACACACACACACACACACACACATCTCTATCTGCAGCAGAGAGCAGCTGTACATACTTCCCGGCATAAACCATTCTGGTTCCAGCAGCCTAGGATGCTTCACCTACAGCATCACCCATTGTGTCAAATACACCACCTGACCTTCCCAGTGTGCTGTACAGGAACTGGAGTTTTGGAAAGCTGGCTCCAATTTAGCAAGATGTTCCATAACTACTATGAAAAATGATTGTCTCTTGTCTCTGGCCCAGGAGTGAAATATGCTTTATAGCTTAACATACATGGAAATGTCCATAAAGAACTATAGAAGTCTGTCCCTCCCCCAAAACCTCCAGCAACAGTGCCAGAATCTACCAGAACACATGTTCTCAGAGCCACAGCAGGTATCCAAGAGCTTGCAGCACCTACACAATGCTCCATTGCTGACTCAAGAAAAGCATCTGAGTCCCGGAAGGAGAGCAATTGTGTGGTGGTGTGACTCATGTTAGCCCTTTTCCCATCAGATCTGCCACCAGCCTCCTGCCTCAGCAACATCCTCAGAGGTGGTTAGGCATGGTCTCGGTGTTGAGGGGACAAAGGAATTCACTGATACAGATTAACCCTCAGTTGATCTTCTCCTTGGCTCCCTAGACAACCTGTTCCACACACTTGTCACTATCTCATCTAACTAGGAACTCATTTAGTGCTATATAGTTGCTCCAAGGGAAGCCGTTGAAACATCTCTAAACAGAAAGTTTGGTTTCTGCCATATCAGGCAATTCTTTAGGTAGAGCGAACAACACGCTACCTGAAAACTTTGGAATCAATGTCTTGGAAATGAGACAGCTTGGTTTGAAAACCCCCAAATAAGGGTTTTCAAAAAGTCTCTGACAGAAGTCCTAGAAATCAAGACAACCACATGCATGGCCACAACTGTGTACTTGTTCAGGAAAAGTCTAAACCAGTGTAGTGCTCTCCCCTCAGTTTCTACATG
This sequence comes from Acomys minous, assembly GCF_964271855.1. Taxonomy (NCBI): domain Eukaryota; kingdom Metazoa; phylum Chordata; class Mammalia; order Rodentia; family Muridae; genus Acomys; species Acomys minous. The sequence goes on along the minus strand of NC_140493.1, from coordinate 64,999,566 downwards.
TTCTGTGCAAGCACGAAGGGAAGGGCTTATGAGAAAAATAATTGGGTGCAGCCAAAACAGTCCTCACAGGAAATTGTGTAATGCTTATGCCAAATAAGAAGAAAGATCTGAAATAAAAAAACTTCATCACGCACTTAAGCAAGAAAAACTAAGCAATTCAAGGAAACCATTAAAGATTGTAATGCAGATCATGAACTAGCGACTGGGAAGCAACAGGGGCCAAATGAATGAAATGCTAAATTGGTTGCAAGAAGATACCAACAAAATCAGCAATATTTTTAGTTTTCTAAAGCAGGGTCGAAAAAGACAAGCCAGTGAGATGGCTGACCAGGTAAGGACACTACTGCCAAGCCTGATGTAGTTCAAGCCTCTGGACTCACATGAAAGAAAAGAACTGACTCTCAAATATGCAACAAAGTGTGCCACACATGCACTTGCATGCAAACACACACACACACACACACACACACACACACACACACACACAAACACACACACACACTAAAAGCAGAAGTGAATAAATGAATATATGTAATATCCTTTGTTTTAGTTTTAGGTGCATTGGTATTTTTTCTGCACGTATGTCTGTGTGAGGGTGCCAGATCCCCTGGAACTGGAGTGAGAGAGGCAGTTGTGAGCAGCCATGTGGATGCTGGGAATTGAACCCAGGTCCTCTGGAAAAGCAGCCAGTTCTCTTAATCACTAAGCTATCTCTCCCACCTCATATATAATATTCCTTAGCACTCAAGGTACTAAAACAGAAACAAAGTGGGGATGTCACCATGGATCTTGCAGAAGCAAGGGGTAAGGATGTGTCTCAGCTGCTAGTATGCTCCTCTAGCAAGTACAAAGGCCAGATTCCAGCTCCTGGTAAAACAAGGCAAGGTGGTGTAAGCCTATAATCGAGAACTTGGGAGGTAGAGACAAGAGGGCTCAAGCTTCTAGAACCTCCTCAGCTACTTAACAAGTACAAGGCCAGCCTGGGCTATGTGAAACCCTGTCTCAAAACATCAAAAGGGGGGGGGGAATGTTTATGTGTTCTATTTAACATTGAACTAGAATTAGAGTACTCAGACAATAGGAAGAAATAAAAGGCACCCAGATTGGAAAGAAGTAAAACTGTCTCTATTTGAAAATATTAGAGTTGGGAAGCTTTACAGAATATATACAACACATTCCAAAAACACAAATGGGTAAAAGTTGTTGGAGCCAATACCAGGTTCCGCAACGTGTGCAAGTTCAACATACAGACATCAGCTATGTTTTATAAACAAGCGTTAAACAACTAAATTAAAAAGAAACTTATTCCATTTACACTAACAACTTTAAAAATCAAATATTTAAAAATGATTTTAGTCAAAAAGAGGGAGAGTGTAGGCTTAGATTTTTCACAACCTATTTTATTTAGGGTTCTTAAACATTTCTACCTCCCTTCTAACCCACCGACCAAAGGTTGCAAAGAAATTGATAAAATCATCTACAGAGAGAGAAAAAGATTAACAAATGATATATTTGATATCAAGAGTAGTAGCCTCAATAATCAAAGAACTCTCACAACTCAACAACAGAGAAAAGGGATCCAATTAACAGACAGGCAAAGGATTTAAATACGCAACAGCGATACATGAATGGCAAAGGTGCTCTGCCTGGCTAGAGGCCAAGGAGAAGAACATTAAAACCACAGTAACATACCACTTTGTAAACACCAAATTGCTGTAACTATTTTTTTAAATCAGAAAATATAAAGTATTGAGAAAGCAGAGGCAAGTATGCACAAGTAACAGTTTAGCAATCTAGGATTCCACTTGGGTCAAGCTGTGCACACACACCCCTCCTAATAACGCACTTGAGCCTTTCCTTCCAGGTCCTATGCATAACAACTAGTCTCCAAACAATGCATCCACCACTGTGATAGCAATCTACCACCCCGGCCTGCATGAGACCAGCTATACATACCACTTTCAGCAATAGAAGATGCTTCTCCGCTTAGTGCCCATCAAACATAGATTCTATGCTCTGGCATCTAGTTATCCCTGGTGGGAGAATAAGGAAGGTGATTTCCAAAGAGCTTATATACTCTAACCCAGGCAATCAAAAGAGAGACACCCCAGTCTATAATCCTAGTAACTAAACTCTCCCTTCCTCCAGATGCCATAACTTGGGACCGTTGAGTACCCACATTCATGTATCCCACTGTCTCTGTTGACAGTGTATTTTCCTGTTAATCTGTGGTATCACTTTGCTTTGAATAAAGTTACCTTACTACTTTTACAAATCTGTGTGAGCTATGAGTCTTCATTTCAATTTCTTGAGCAAAAAGCCCAGACCCTGGCCACAAGTAACAAAGTTATATGCAAATCGAGATCCAAACATATTGCTAAAAATAATTAAACTGGTACTGACATTGCAGAGAATAGCTTGACATTCTTTCTTTCTTTCTTTTTTTTTAAACTCACTTTGGAAGATAATAGATAGTTTGGCAATTTCTTACAAAATGAAACACATCCTTACTATGTAATAAAGTAATTGCACTCTTGGATACTTACCAGTAAGAATTGAAAAACTTAGATCCACAGGAATACCTACACATTAGAGGTTTATAGCAGCTTTATTTATATTTTCCAAAACATAGAAACAACCAACATGTACTCCAGTAAGTGAACAGGTAAGATGTGATATGGTCAGAAAGTGGGACCTTGTTCAGTGCTGAAAAGGCATACACCATCAAGCCATTAAAAGACACGGAAGAAGCTGACAGGCATATATAATAAGTGAGAAGTCAGTCTGACGAGTCTATAGAGTGTACTAACTTTACCTGTATGGTGTTCTGGAAAGACTAAAACTATGGAGACATTAAGATACGTGGTTGATGTCAGGAGTAAATTAGAAAGGAGAGACAGGTCGTGATGGGATTCAGGACACAATAGTCCCAACATAAATATCAGCACTTTGATAACTGAGAAATCAGAGGAAGTGGGAATATCAGATTTATCTCCCCTTGCTTCTCTATCTTGGAGCAAGTCATAATATGTTCATGGGGACAGGAAAAAAGGCACTTCTGTGTAGGAGGGGAGCACTCTTTTCTTCAGGTGGAAAGGCAGAGAGGCTCTGGACAAAAGTGCTTTCAAGTTTTCCCAGGTTAGGAACATTAGACCACAGCTTTGAGTCTGGTCTTATTTCTCTAAATCTACCTGGTTTCCCTCGCATCTGGCCTAGGAATGCCCTGGCCTGTTTCTTCTCCTTATCTACATAAAAAGCTTTACAGTGTTGTACAAAACCCGGCATGCCACAATCTCTTTTGTATCTTTACTACAGGACTTTATTTATGAATTTGGAGTGGGGGGGAATTTCAGGAGCATAGAATATGGTAACTGAGACACTCCACTCATTGTAGAGTAGGCAGATGAAACCCCGAAAAGCTGAAGTAAACACGTGCTTGCCGATAACCCAGAACCTTGGAGCTCTCAGAGGCAAGAGGTTCAGAAGCCCAAGTTCATCCTTAGCTAGATGGTGAGTTCAAGGCCAGCCTAAGCCACATAAGACCCTGGCTTAAAAATAAATGTGTGTATGTACATGTGTGTATATATTTTTTCTTTTTCTTTTTTAAGACAGAGAAAGGTAAGGTTCACTAAACTTAGATTTGTGCTGTGGATGGACAACAGAAGGCAAAACTTTCTTGCTGCTCTCTTTTCCAACTCAGATTAACAGAAAAAGAAAATATATGTGATGTAATTAAATTTGCATGCTTTCTTGTGGTTGATTTGCTTTCCATTAGAAGGGTCTCAGATATAAATCTAGGATGGGAGGGGGAAGCACAGAGGATTTTCAGAGCAGCATAATATCTACACAATACTGTAATGATGGCTACATGTCACTACATATTTGCCTAAACACATAAAAGGATACTCATAAGGTCATCTCTAAGGTAAGAGATGACCTTTGGGCAACTGTGATGTCATTGTAAGTTCATCAATTATAAGGAAAAAACACATATTTGTGGTTCAGGGCACTTTATTTATATAGCCTCCAAATTTGCTGTGAACTAAAAAATTGATATGAAAAATGGATTTAAAGTGAAATAAACTACTAATGTGTGTTTGAGTGTGGATGACTCTTGAAAATATTCTGCTCAATAGAAACAAAATGCAAACATCAACTGTGTGAATCCATCTATACAATGTTCCCAAGTGGGCAAATCTACAGAAATGAGGAATAGATGTGTGGTTGGTAAGACAGAGGGAAGAAGAGAGCTATGATGTGAGGCATTTCTTTTTGAGAACATGTTCTAGGCTTAAACTATGTAGCAGTTGTACCATATGGTACCTGTAGGAAAAACAAAATCATTGAACAGCATGCTTTAAATACTTAAACTTGCAAATTGTATGTAATTAAATTCTAAAGGGATATACACACACTATATGCATACATACATACATACATACATACATACACACACACACACACACACACACACACACCCCAACTTGCCTAGTTTCCAGGCACCTAATATCACTGAACATGGGCTAGGAAGAGCTGTGTACAGTATTCGATGGCCTAGGTGGCTGGCAAAAGCCAAGTCCAACACACTCCTGGAAGGAGGGGAGTTCCAAGGTCATTGAGTTGAAAGAGAAGCAATGGTAATCAGTGTTTGACAAGCCCATGTGCTAAGGGTTTGGTATCTGCACAGGTGTGGGCTATAATGAGAAAAACATCAGACTCCTACAGACACCTGCTATTCCTAATTAGTATGCCAGGACTCCCTTACAGAGATGGCATGGGAGATAAAGAGCAGCAACCGTCTTTGGTCACTGCTGTCCTGATCAAGGCAGGTACCCACTGTCTAACACCTATAGATACATGACAGAAAGTCGATACAAATTACTGTTCTGCTTTCCACTTGCAGAAACACTGTGGAAGGGGATCCCTGATCTCTGGTCACAGCCAAATTTCTCTGTTGTGGTCCTAATTTCCTACTACCTACTCTGAATCAGTGGATGTGTGCTGCCTGCCCATTACACACCTGCTTGTCTCTTTATTGCTCCAGGTGGCTGGGCTTCCAGGGTACCATCTGAACTAATCTAAAGAGCATAGCTTCAGTGCCCATGTGACACTTTGTGACTGTGCTGCCACAGAAAGTATTCATTTAAAAATCTCATAAGCATCTCCAGAACGTATCAGGACCTGAATGAGGTCCAATTGGCTCAAAACACAATCGTAACAAGCTCACCCCGCGTCCACCGATTGCGTCAGTGGTTTCGGTTGCATCCCTCTGGTACTGCGTTTGCAGGTGTGACTATAAGTGAGCATGGCTAGAGCTATCAATAATGAAAGTCCCTCGGTCATCAAACAACAGTCCCAGCAAAAGGAGGAAAAACTTAGCCCAGGCATATATGTACGGTGAGTTCAGCCTACTGTGAGTGCCAGATAGAAATGCAGCCAAGCACCACACAACTCAGGAAGGCAGAGGGGAAACTTCCTTCTGCCATATATATATATTTAAAACATACCAGGTGTTTTTTTTTACAAGAACATAAACAGTGTGTTGCTCTACATGCAACAAAACCCTTCCTTAGTTATTAATGAACTAAATAAACCTGACAGTGGGATAAAACACAAAGAAGAACAATGATAAGCCGGAGACATGTTAATTAATGGTATGCCTTCCTCAGGATGTATTGCTGTTTTGCATTCTCATCTCGAATAATTGAACAACCTCTTGAGGCAGTCTTCAGAGGCTGTTTTTTTTTTAACAGCAACTGTGTTTAAAATAATTACAGTGAGCAGCTCTACTCATTGGAATGGTGTGAATATAGACTTTGACATCACAAATTAATAGTGTTTTGACTAGGTGAGCAAAGCTGCAGCTACAAGAATAGAATTTCCAGCCTAATCAACTGAAAGGAATTAGATTTTGCAACTAGTAGCAGGAGGCCAGTATCTTATGATCACTGCCCGCCCCCTCCTCCCCCTCTCCACCACCCCCACTCTCCCCATTTCTAGTCTTCAGAAGGTATGAGAAGGTGTGTCGGCCCAGTTTGGAAATTACACCAAGTTTAAGTTTCTTTGTAGAGATGGGTCATGTTTAATAATTAAGATATTATAGGTTTTTTATTTTTTTTGCTGTTGGGATTACTCTTTTTTTTTCTTAAATCTCTTTACTTGTCAATCATTTAATTTACTTCTTTTAAAAGTACTCTAAAACTGTACCAGCAGACTAGGCAATCTCAAAGCACGGTGCAGAAAAGCCTGAGATGAGTGCTCTTTCAAAGTAGGAGTGATGATAAGTTTTTCTACCTAGAACACTAACTGGAAAATGTTTTATATAATTTCAGCAAAAAACAAAGGATGGGGAAACAAAGAAGAGCAGGGTTGTCCTCCAAATGCAGGTTTCTGAATACACAGCTAGTGTACAACCCCATTCCTCCAGGAAGAACAGAGGAAACACTCTGTCACATGGTGACCTGTCTCACACCTGCTCCTGTGTGTATAAGGCCAAGAGTGACAACAGGAAAGGCCCATGCTACAGCACAGGGCAAACTGGGCCAATTATTTCAGTAAAGGCCTGGAGAGCAAACTCTGTAAGCTTTGTGGGTCAAGGAACCTATTTTGCAGTTGCTGAGCTTTGCTTTCTTAGCATGGAAACAATACAGACAGTGAGTGCATAAACAAGCATACTTGGCTCTGTTTTGATTTTTAAAAAAAAAAACACTATTTATCAACAGAAATAGTGAGGAGTCAGACCTAGTGGCACAGACCTATAATCTCAACAACTGTGAGGCTAAGAAAAGAGGATAAAGAAATTTAAGCCAGCTTGGACTCTTAGTAAGACTCTATCTTAGAAGTGGGGGAAAGCATGAACTTGATTTGACATGTACTTGATAAGCCATAGTGTGATGGCATCGGATATAGGCTACAGCATTAGCAACTTTACGTCTGCTTACTACTGTGGGCAGAATCTTCTTGTTTACTACTTTTTAGCCATATAAAATGGCAGTGGACTGCTTGATAGATATAGTCTCTCAGAGTTAACAGGCTAGAAGATGATAACAAAGTACAGGCCTGGATTACAAGTGGTAATTAATTATAAATGGCAAACTTCAATAAAGAGGAACAAGAACAGAATAAATTAGATGCTAGGAATAGCAAAACTGAATTTCTTGAATGTAAGCGGCCATTTTATTTTCATGTATTTAGCCAGGAATTTCTCAGTATCAAGAAGCTGATGACTATGCAACACTGAATATAGGCATTTACATTATATACAGAATCTAAACTGCTAAGTGCATATAAACTATGCTTCCATTGTTATCCTACACAACACACCTACTTTTCAATTCTGAGTTTAAATATTCAGCGATTACCTAGCACAAGCTGGAGACATCTTCTTTCTGATTTATGGATAACTATTAAATTTCCTAAAATATGAGCATACCATTCTTAATGTTAAAACAATAAAAAAATCCAGTAATTACCACCCAAGGGGGCTCTTACTAGTGTTATAGATGACCATGGGCAATAAAGAGATTTCTTTTTAATTAGAACCTCTATCTGCAGGTTATACTTCCTGCTGGGTGCAGATTCCTGCCTTTCCTCCTCGACTACAGGGAAACACAGGAGTATAATCGAACACTAGGCCAGGCAGGGCAAGTAGCTATAAAGCAAGCTTCCAGAGAAGGTGAGCAACCAAGGCTGTTCCTGGGACTTATTTGATGGCTCCTGAAACCATCATTTCATAGAGTAGAGCTTTTAATGGAAAAATTAAAGCAGAGATTCTCATATTTTAATAAAACCTAGACAGGCCTATTAAAAACACAGCCACCTGGGACCATCCCAGATCTTCACCTTTTGAAACCTGGGAACAGGAAAAATATACCTGTGTGTGTGTGTGTGTGTGTGTGTGTGTGTGTGTGTGTGTACATATATATGCGTATATATGTGTATATATATATACATATATACGCATATATATGTGTGTATACATATACACATACATACACTTTTTTTTAGCCAAACCAAGATTTCTAGATAATTCTGATAAACACAGTCACATGAGAACATCAAACCAAGGAATAAAAATAAGTAAGTAATGAAGATAGAGCATCACCTTGTCAGATAAGAACAACCTATGCTCTTTGTCATTGAGTCCAGGAATTCCTCAAGATACATTATAAGTATTTGGAAGCTTATGAATATCCCACATGGAATATATAAATGTCTGCACATTTATTACAGCCATCTAAAATGTTAACTAAAGGTAAACTATGTTTATCTTGGTACCTGAGACAGTACACTCAGTTTTCAGTTCTGAGTTTCAATATTCAGTAATTTCTTTGCCATCTTTAAAACGGCTCAGCTAAAGCAAAGAAAATCATTCCCAGGACCGTTACGTACAAATGCTATCACAGAAGACCTGAGGCTTGAAAATCCAGACTAAGAAGCATAGGCCGTTCAGAGGGCTCGGGAATACCCTGTCACCAGGCCATATTTTGACCTAGAACTGGGGAAGCTGGAAGAGCAGGTGCCCAGGTCTCCCTGAAAGAAGAGAGTGAGAGGGGGTGGGGGGAGAGCTCATTAGCTTAAGCAGCTGTCTGTCTACTGAAAGGTGCTGGAGCTCCCTGCATGCTGCCACTGGGCCCTTCAGGGGCCAAGTGTCAGGGCTGGCTGACTTGCAGGCAGACCAGCAGCTTCTGAAAGATCTGAAGCCCCAGCTGTGAGCACTTGGCCTGGCGAACACCTGCTGTGAGGTGGGGGATCAGTCCCAGCTCCTCTACTGACCTTAGAAACTGCTCATCCCTTGGGAAGCTGTTTTGAGGTGGAAGCCCTTCTCCAACGCAGTGTGAACCCCTCTTCCCATTCCAAGTCTCTCTTGACCTGACACAAGGAAGGAAGCAACATAACCTCCTTCCCTGTGTCAGCCTTCCTTTAGCCATTCTCTCCACAGAACAAATTAACTTGGTTTTTCTTTGTTGTTGTGTTGTGTTTTGTTTTGTTTGAGACAGGGTCTCACTGACTTGCTCTGGCTGTAGACCAGGCTGTACTGAAATACAGAGAGAGATCCAAGTAACTCTGCCTCCCAAGTGCTGGAAGCAGAGGCTCACACCACCACACCCTAGGAGCAAATCAACTCTTAAAAATATTACCTAAGCAAGAGTTGTTCAAATTTGGAAGAGAAGGTAGGTACAGGAGGATATGAGTGAGGGAGTAACAATCAGGATGCAATATTAATAAATTATTTAAATATATAAATAAATTTGAAAAAAGGAATTGTTCAAATTCAGGAATGAGATGCATGCTCAGGAACATACATGTGTGTATGTGTGTGTGTGTGTGTGTGCGCGCGCACACACACACACACACGTGCGCAAAAGCATACAGAGTAGCACACACACACAATTTTTTCTGGGTTCATCTATATAAAGCTCAGCCATGCATTTTCCTATGCTTCTTCTTCTTGTCATCATTTTCACTAGAGGTTTACGAGAGGATTCAACTGGATGTGATGTCAGCTGCCACCCCAACAGGAAAGACTATGACCCCAAGGTCAAAGGGCAACATCCCATATTGTGCTTCCACAAACACTCTGTTTCCTCATCTGGAAATAGGGCATGATGGGACATGAGATAAGCATTAATTAATGTTTGCGAAGTATTTTTGAGATGCTGATGAGAGCAACAAAGTATTATTTTTCCCCGGAATGGGCGAACAAGCACTTGGCACAAATCCAGCTGAAGCATGCTGCGTTAATTACCCTTAACACTTGAAGCTGCAGTAGGAAATCTATTTTGTATTTGCCTGCCCCAGGCCAATGAGCATTTGTAGTGTCTTAAAGTGAATCTCCAAAGGAAGTAGGTGGACAAACTGGGCCAAAGAATATAAAGTGGTTCATAAAGACTCCTTTTGTCTTGAGGTAACCATTTTGGAAGGGAAAAAAATGAAATTATAAATATGGATAAATCTTGGGATGTGCAGGTAACTTGTAATGCCAAAAAGAAAGCACGGTTTATCAAATAATGAAGCCGGAGATGTCAAACCATCTGCACACTAGTCTATGTACCTCAAAGACTGTTCAGGTGCTAATTTTTAAGCATTTCATAAAACCCCACAGAAGATAATAGACACTTCATCGAAAAGGCAGAGCTTCCAGGACACAACATACTCAGAGAGGTGAGAGGAGCACTCGGTAGGCTTCAAGGAAGACTGTTTAAATATCACATGGAAGCCAGAAAGCTTGCGCACGAAAACCTGGGTTCAGAGACTATCACAAAAATGCAAGCAAAATGCTCTAGGCTAGCAGAAATGGGGGAGCAGGAGCTGCTCTCTAGAGAAGCGGAAACCCAAACTCTCAGTTACTCTACCGTTTAAAACTGACTTGAGAGGACACTTCTGAACTAATGAAGGATAGAAAGGCATTTACCAGCTCCGAAGGCCTTAAACTTTGGAGACAGAAAGCAGGAAATCTCTTCCAAGTCCTCTTGTGTTCAGAGAAAGTTTGCCTTGTGGTAAGAAGGTTGGAAAGAAAGGAAAGAAAAAGCCAGCAGCTTAGTAAAAGCTCAGGTGTTGTGGTCCTCAACCAGAGCAGTCAGTGTCTCCTGGTTCTCATTAGAAATGCAGTCCTCAGGGCTAACTCCAAACCCACCATTCAGAACTTGGGGGTGGGGCTAAATTGACAGTCCCTGATAGATAATTGCAAGCTGGTATCACCTGAATTTGAATGATCTCTATTGATGGAAAATGTCATTCAACTTGACTTAAGGCATGGGAGAGCTAACACAGTGGGAAATGTCAGTCAAGCACACCCATAAGAGCTGGATGGTTTGAGGTTTCATGAATACGGTCCATAGGACCTGTAACAAATCACAAGATTTCCCTTTCCTCTTAGATAATTAGTTTTCTATCATCAATAACAAAACAAACAAATAAAAATGCTTCCTGTTGCAGTGTTGTCACCCACTGTAATATACTCTCACTTCTCCTATGGCCGTGCAGTCACTTCCAGTAGATATGGCAGGTGTTTCCACTCTGCTCTTCGGTACATTAGCAGATGGGATGTGTGCCACTTCCAGATCTTGACCATGAGTGATTTTCATGGTCCTTTTCCACATTCCTTTCCAGTTCAAGATGCCATGTAAGGTAACCAACAGCCTTAAGTTTTCAAATTGGTGCCCAAAAAGGACCCTACCTGGTTCTGTTAATGGCTCCAACTGCTGTTAAGGTAGAGGGAATCCCCACCTGGGTCCATGCTTCTCATGTGAAAAGGGCTCCTCCTAAGACTAGTCAAAATGAATGGATCCTGGAAAAGACTAATAGTCCTCTTAAGCTGCCTCTGCATCACAGACACCACTCTGAGTCGGGACAATAATCCTCATGCCCTGATGCAACAGACTTGGGAGGTGATCAATGAAGAGGGGAACAAAGAAAGGCTAGATAAAAGACAGAGGGAGAGAAAAGCTCAACAAGGTTTGTTTGAGTCCTGGCTCACCTGGTCCCCCTGGATGACTACCATATTCTCTGCTTTAGCTGGGCCAGTGTTGGTGATTTGTTTGATTTTAATTTTTGGCCGGTGTGTGGCAAATAGATTACTTACTCTTATTAGAGATAAAATTAGTGCTGTTCAGCTGATGGTACTAAGACAACATGACCAATCAATAAGAGACCCCGACAGGGCAGAGTATGAATCTTTTAGTATAGAATTAAATGATACTTAAAAATTGGAACAGATATTCTAAGATTAGAATTATCCAGTAGAAGAAGAGGGGAATAAAAGAGAAAATTTTTAATTAGCATTAAAGCAGCCAGAACAGCAGAGCTCTCAGCTCTCTGACTCATTAAGAGTACAGGTCAGCAGGTTTGCTAGCCCAAGGCCCCAGGTGATAAGTCACAAAGAATGTGGAGCTAGAAGACCAAGGCCTATTGAGTGTTCCAGAGACCAGGTGGCCATAAAAGATAGGGAGGATACACAAGGACAAATTCCTGAGAGAAACAGGTACCGGCCATGATCGAGTGAGTAATGAGCCAAGACCCCTCATCCGATCTTATGGTGTTTGCCTAATTCCCCCTTGAGGCCCACACTCAATGTTCCTGGTTTGAGTTTAACCAGATATTTTGTTAGCTCAGATACACATCTGCCCTCGGGTTCTGAGAGAAACAGGAACCAAGGACTGTTCCTGTGAGATTAAGTCTGACCTTACCCCAGATCTGCTTACACAATTTGCTGATGTTCGAAACAACCAATCATGTGTGGCCGCTCCAAAACTTCCTGCCCTTTGCCCATATAAACCCCAAGTCCCTGGGCTTCTGGGTTGACCCCTCTGTCTCTTGTGTGAGATACGTGTCGACCCGGAGCTCCACCAAGAAACTGCCTCATGTGTTTACAGCAAGAGGGTCAATTGTGTGTCTTTGGGTGGGCGCCATCCCGAGGCTTGAGTGAGGGTCTCCCTTAGGGGGTCTTTCAATATAACACCTATATAACAGATTTAGAGTGGTGTGGCACTGATTTCAAACATTGTACTTAATTTACTCACATAGATCAATTTTAATATTTAATGTATTTTTATTAATTAATTTATTTGTTCACTTTACATCCTGGTCATAGCACCATCCCTCCTTACCTTCCAGTTCCACTCTCCCTCCCATATCACACTCCCCTGTTCCTCAGAGAAGTGGAGCCTCACTTGCAATCCACCCCACCTCATCAAGTTGCATCAGGAGCGAAACTGTTCTCTTCCCCTGTGGCCTGGCAAGGCAGTCCCACCCAGGGGGAAGTGATCAGAAAGCTGACAACAGAGAACATGTCAGATAAAGACCCTTCTACCCTTACTAGAGGACCTCCATGAAGCCTGAGCAGCCCATTGGATACATGTTTGTAGGGGGCCTAGGTAGCGTCCATGCATGGTCCTTGGGTGATGCTTCAGTTTTGGGAAGCCCCTCTGGGGCCTGGTTAGTTGGCTCTGTTTGTCTTCTTTTGTAGCTCCTGTCTTCTCTATGTCCTTTTTCTTCCTTCACCCTGTTTTTCACAACACTCCCCACATATCACCAAATGTTTGCATGTGAGTCTCAGCATCTGTTTTGAAGCCCTTTTGGGTGGAGCCCCTCAGAGGACAACTTTGCTAGGCTTCTGTCTGCAAGCATAGCAGGGTATTATTAGTAGTGCCAGTGGTTGGCTCTCTTCCATTCACTGTGCCAGACATTGGTTGGACATTCCCTCAATCTCTGCTATGTCTGTTCTATCCATATGGCTGAACATATTGTTTTGGGTCAAAGTTTTTGTTAGTAAGTTGATGTTCCCCTCTCTCTTCTAGGAGACTCGTATCCTTTCAGGAACCTACCCTGACATAAGTCTGCCTCTTGTCACAGAGATACTCCAGCCCATAGTTTCTCTTTCTTCCATAGGTCATCTGCCTTCCCTCATCCACTTTCCCCAAGTCTGATCTCTACCCTCATATCTCTCTGCATTCCCTCTTGGACCTTGCTCCCTCTCTTCAACCATGACTCCTGTCTATTCTGGTTCTCCTTCTGGGAGAGGTTACAGCTTCCTGCCTTCGGTGTTCCTTGTTCCTTATCTTCTTTGGGTCTCTGCATTGTAGTATCTTTATCCTATACTATATGGCCAAAGTCCACTTATAAGTGAGTACATACCATGTGTGTCTTTCTGGGTCTGGGTTACCTCACTCAGGATGATCTTTTCTAGTTCTATTCCATTTGCCTGGCATTTTAACCATTTATTTGTTTTAAATAACTGAATAATATTTCATTGTGTAAATGTGCCCGTTTCTTTTATCCATTCTTCAGTTGATGGCCATTTAGATTATTTCCAGGTTCTGGGTATTATGAATAAGATGGCTATGAACAGAGTTGAGCAAGTGTCTTTGTTGTATCATCTTTTGGGAATATACCCAGGAGTGGTATAACTAGATCTTGAAGTAGAGATGTTCCCAGTTTTGAGAAAGTGAAGGACTGATTTCCAAAGTGGTTGTGCAAGTCTGCGCTCCCAGCAGGAATGGAGGCGTGTTCCCCTTTCTCCACATGTGCTGTCACTCGAGAATTTTATCTTAGGCATTATGGCAGGAGGAAGATGGAATCTCAGAGTTGTTTTGATTTGCATTTCCCTGATGACTAAGGATGCTCAGCATTTCTTTAAGTGCTTCTCAGTCATATGAGATTCCTCTGTTTAGAATTCTGTGCCCCATTTTTTAATCAGGTTATTTTATTTGTTGGTGCTTAATTTATTGAGTTCTTTATATATTTTGTGTGTCAGCCATTTGCCAGATATAAGATTGTTAAAGATCTTTCCCAATCATTGGACTGTCATCTTATTCATTTGATAGTGTCCTTTACCTTATAGAAACATTTCAATTTTAAGAGGTTCAAGTTATTAATAGTTGATCTTAGAGCCTGAGCTGTTGGTGTTCTGTTCAGGAAATTGTCTCTTGTGCGAATGATTTTGAGATTTTCCCCCACTTTCTATTCTAATAGATTTAGTGTATCTGGAGTTTTGTTGTGGTATTTTTTATTAACTAAAATTTAAATGATTTTTCCTCCTTGAATGGGTTTTGTGCCTGATATCAAGACAAGAGTTTTTATCTGTCCTTATCAAAATGCTGTAGCATTTAGGGGCAAAGATCAAGCCAAGGAGTGCTGAACTGGAAGCCAAGATAGAGAAAACTTCCATAGCCACCATGACCCTTCCCTTCGTGCTATGGTAGACAGGGAGGAAAGTGACCCAGACACAGAAGAACACCTGCATACTGAATGACAGAAACTCGGCTTCATTGAATGTATCAGGTAGATTCCTGGAGAGGAAGGCGATAGTGTAGCTCCCAAGTGCCAAGAAGCAGAGGTACCCCAGGACAGAGTGGAAGGTGACTGCTGAACCTTTGTTGCACACAATGATGATGTGACCATGTTCAGCATGAGCATCTTGACCAATGAAGGGTGGATTTGTAAATAGCCAGATGGCACAGAAAACCAGTTGGATTAGTGTGCAGATGGGGATGATGAAATTAGGGGCCCTTGATACCATTAGCCACCTCTCCAATCTAGTTGGAACAGTGACCTTGAATGCAATAAATACTGTAATAGCTTTGGCCAACACTGTGGAGAGAGCCACAGTGAACAAAATTCCAAATGCAGACTGATGAAAGATGCAAGTGGCTGTGTTGGGCTTTCCAATGAAGAGCAAGGCACTGAGGAAACAGACGATGAGTGGCAATAACAGGGTGTAGCTGAGATCCTGATTATTGGCCTTGACAATGGGTGTGTCTCTGTGCTTTACAAAGACTGCAAGGACCACAACCGTGAGAACAGAGAAACACAGTGCTGTGGTGGTGAGAGCCATACCTAACGGGTCATCAAAGGCCAAAAAGCTCACAGATTTCTGGAGGCAGTGGTTCTTCTCAAAGTTTGCATAGTGACTTTCTGGACATCTCATACACTGATCCATATCTGTTGAGAAATGAGTGACTGTAAATCAATCCCCATGTTTTTCCTTCCCCCCTCAAGCTGTTAGTCAGCCTCAGCCCATTGAAATGCTCTCTAAATCACCTTCCTTTATTGTTTCAGAAACAAATACTTAAGTACTCCCTGAATCACTCACATCTACACAGTATTCTTTGCCTGTGATGCCAAGATCCAAGATGCCCAGTGCTTTCCTCAGTCTTTGTATCATTTCTCTGAATTTGTGACCTTGTTCCATCTAACTTATAAGTCATAAGACTACAGAATTAGGACAAACTACACAACATACCCTGTGCACCATATCTCACTCCTCAACCTTTCTTGCTTTTTCAGAGTCCTTTGGGAAACAAGGATGTGAGATAAGTGTTTCCCTTTCCAATCCCCTGACCACAAACTTGACTGAAATCACACCAAAGAGTGGTAAATTGTACCCCAAACTTTGTCCTCCAATTTCTGCCCCACAACTCTACTGCTGTCTTGTTAAAACTACTGACAACTGTTAAAACCCAACCCCAAGCATTTGCCTGCCATATCCACTTAAAAGAGACCTAATAGCCTTAAACCACACCCACACTCCCTGAAATCTATGTTCCATCGGTTTCTTGGAGGTCTCACAGAACCAAGTATACACTGATATTAGGAACCCCAGAGGTCCAAAGATCCAGAAATATTTTTAAACAAAATCATAAAAGAAAATTTCCCTAACCTAGAGAAAGAGATGGTTATAAACATAAAATAAGCTTACAGATCTCCAAATGTATTGGACCAGAAAGTAAATATGCACACCACATAATAATCTAAAATCTAAATATACAGAATAAAGAAAAAATATTAAAAGCTGCAAGGAAAATGACCAAGTAAAATATAATGTCAGATCTATCAGAATTATACTGGATTTCTCAACAGAGATTCTAAAATCCAGAAGTGCCTGGAGGGATTCCTTGCTTTATCTAAGAGGACATAGAACCTATCAAAAATGTCAAGGAACATAGACAGAGAAAACAAAATTTTCCAAGAAAAAAAGCAGTATGTGTCTACAAATCCATCCCTACAGAACATGCTAGAGGAAAAACTGCAACTCAAGGTTAACTACACCCAAGAAAACAAGGGAAATAAAAAACTTCATTCCAACAAAACCAAAGGAAAGAATACACACACATACCCCAAACAAAAGCAACAAAATAACAGGAGTTAAAAATCATTGGTCATTAATATATCTCAACATCAAAGGATTCAATCCCCTAATAAAAAAACACAGGCTAACAGGAATGTTGGGAAAACAGGATCCATCATTCTGCTGCATACATGAAATACATTTTAGCACCAAAGACATATGTTTTCTCAGGGAAAAAGTTACAAAAAGATTTTCCAAACAAACAGATCCCAAAAGCAAGCTGGAATATCCATCCTAATATCTAATAAAATAGACTTCTAACAAAAATTAATCAAAGTGATGGGGAAGGATACTTTGTACACATCAAAGGAAAAATCCACCAAGATAATATCAAATTTCTGAATATATATATATATATATATATATATATATATATATATATATATTAAAATTTAAGTCACATATTGAAACCCATACATTAATAGTGGGAAA
Source organism: Acomys minous (assembly GCF_964271855.1). Taxonomy (NCBI): domain Eukaryota; kingdom Metazoa; phylum Chordata; class Mammalia; order Rodentia; family Muridae; genus Acomys; species Acomys minous. Next base: position 64,982,507 of record NC_140493.1, on the reverse strand, counting down.
GTTCAACATCCCTGGTGTTACCAAAGGGCAGGTCATCCCAACAGAATCTAAACAGAGAAATAATGAAACTCATAGATATTATTAATCAAATGGATTTAACATATATCTACAGAACATTTTACTCAACAACCAAAGAATAAACCTTCTCAGCTTGTCAAGGAACCATCTCCAATATTGACCATATACTTGGTCACAAAGCAAGTCTCTACAGATAAAAGAACAGTCACATAACTCCTTTTATCTTATCAGTCAACCACGAATTAAAGCTGGACTTCAGCAACAGAAATGAGAGAAAGCTTCTATATCCATTCAATATAGTACTTAGATGAGCAATAAGTAATAAATTAGATCTAATAAGATCTAAATTAGATCTATAGGAAAAATACTAAAGTAGATCAAGAGGATACAAGTTGGAAAGAAAGAAATCAAAGTATTGATATTTTCAGGTGAGTTGATAGTATAAATAAGTGACCCCAAAATTCTACTATAAAACTCCAACATTTGATAAACACTTTAAGCTAAGTGGCTCAATACAAAATTAACTTAAAAAAGTAATGGCCCTTTTATATACAAATGATAAACAGACTGAAAAAGAAATTAGGGAAACAACACCCGTCATAATAGCTTCAAATAATGTCAGCTATCTTGGGATAGCTATAACCAAGGAATTGAAAGGCCTCTATGACAAGAATTTCAAGTCTTTGAAGAAATAAATTGATGAAGATAATTAGAAGATAGGAATACTTCCCATGCTCATGGGTTGGTAGGAAAACATAGTAAAAAATGGTCATCTAACAAAAAGAAATCTACTAATTCAGCCTAATTCCCATCAAACATTCAACACAATTCTTTACAGACCTTGAAAGAACAATATTCAACTCTATATGGAAAAACAAGGACCCAGAATAGCCAAAAAATTCTGTATAATAAAAGAACTGATCTCTCATTTCAAGCTGTACTACAGAGAAATAGTAATAAAACCCAGATGGTATTGGCATAAAAGTAGACAGGTTGATCAATGGACTCAAATCAAAGACCCAGGATTAATACCACACCTATGGAAAACTGAATTTTTTTTTTTTTTACAAAAAATGCCAAAACTATACAATGAAAAATAAGCATCTTCAACAAATGTTGGTTGTCTAGCTGGGTGTTTGCATGTAGGCAAATGCTAATAGAGCCATATCTGACATACTACTTGAAACTCAAGTTGAAGTGGATCAAGGACCTGAACATAAAACTGGATAAAACAAATCTTATAGAAGAAAAAGTGCGAAATAGCCTTGAGTGCATAGGCACAGCAGACAACTTCCGGAACAGCACAGCAACAGTTCAGGCACTAAGATCAACCTTAGGTAGAGCTTGGATAATCCTGTGTGAAGAGGGTGGGAAAGATTTTAGGAGCCAGAAAGGTAAAGCAGACTACAAAGAAACCCTATAGAATCCACTAACCTGGGCGCATAGGGACCCACAAAGAATGAAATGCCGAATGGAAAGAATGTATGGGATGGACCTAGGCCTCTGCACATATGTAAGAGGTGTGCAGCATGGTCTTTACATAGGACTCCTAGAGGGGGATCAGGGGATGACTCTGACTACATTGCCTGCTTTTGGATCCCTTTTCTCAAACTGGGGTATGTTGTCTATTCACAATAGAAGGTATGCCTCATCCTACAGCTAGATAAGGCAAGTCAAGTTGATATCTATGGAAGGCCTCCTTTTTTCTGAAGAGAAAGGGCAGACTGAAGGATGGGTGGGAGTGGAGATGAGAGGGAGTGACTGGAAAGAAATGGAGCTTTCATCCCCCGCTAGTAATATGTTGTTACATTTAGCTATAGCATTAATTTTTAACATAAGGGGGAGAGCTTTTGAAATATTTCTAGATATTCAAAATGGGAAGATTTGAATACTCTGCTCCTAAATTTTGGAACGTTTTATCTTGATTTAAAAACATATACACCCCAGTTTATAGTGCCAAGTTTCTATTACATTAAACCTTTGTTTACTTTGAAAACTATTCCCTCACTAATATATTTTCTCTGTTCTGTATTTTGAGCTAAACATTTATCATGTTTATTTTCAAAAGAATCAAATATTTTTGATATCCTGGGTTTTTTTTTTCATTAGTGGTCATGGCACTCTAATTAATTTTTCCACAAGACAGTTTCTCAACACTTATAAGTTACTCCTTTGCTTATAATATTAGTGTTTTGTTGTGGATTTTCTATTGTACAGTGTGTGATTCAAGTACAGAATTCCATGTCTGACTTAAGTAAAATATATGATATATGTTTCATTAACTTATTTACTTAGGCATAACTCCTCTCTTTAAAAATAGGTGTGCTTATTCCACAATATTGAATTAGTGATATTGTTAATTTTTAATTTTATCAAGTATATGCTCACCCAAATTTGATCATATGGTTTCAAAATATAGTCGCTAACAGAAAACAGAGTAGGCGTTTGTATTGATGATTGCAGTTCTCTTTCTCTAGGCAATATAGTTAAAACGAAATATTGCTTAAGAAGTGAAGATGAGCATGATTTTTAAAAACATGTAACTGGTAAAGAGATGTTTAAGGATGAGATGAGTTGGCAAGTGTTGGTAGGGTCAGCACACATGGGATATATTGAATGCATATGGGGAATTTTAGAAGAGTGAACTTGACAAAAAATGAACCAGGTGGAGGACATGCCTGACAGAAAACCATGCAGATTGATTGCAGACCTTCTCTCTCTGTGTACATCTCTCTCTCTCAGACCCAATCCCCCACTCTGGTCCTTAGTACTGCAACAGAACACCAGCTGCAGCCCCTCTTCCACCCTGCCAACATCTTCTGTGCATCCCAAAGATCCTTCTCTCCTACTTTACTTACCTCTACTCTTCACCATAGCCCAGCTTCCTACTCCAGAAGGCAAACCCTGGTAAACCACAGACCATGCCTGCCAGAAAACCAGGTAGGCTGCCCAAAGACCTTCTCTCCCTCTCACTATTTCTCTAGACTGAATCCTTCTATTTCTTTCCCAGCTCTGCAGCAGAACGGGCTTGGCAGCCTTCCTTGCCCTTGTGGATTTCACAGATCATCTCCCTCTAACCCTCCTGCCCCCACCTGTTGCTTTGTCTCAGATCCAAACTCCAGCAGGAACCAACTGCTGACTCAAGTGATGCTCTTCTCAGGGCACCAAGCAAACTAAAGTAGAACCCATAGCAGTCCTACTGCTCCTGAGATCCCATCCCCTCAGTTTCAATTCCAGCTCTATAGGATAAAATGTTTTGTTTCTGTATCCTCTGTGATCCCATCCACAACATATCACAAAGACCATTGTCTTCAACTTTTCTTCTTGAAATTAATTCCAGTGTATAAACCTCCAACAGCAGCAGACATTCCTTGTGAACACATCAGCAGAGCAGCAAGTAAAACAGAATACACACAGCCATCACACTCCAAAAAAATAAAAAAAGAAAAAAGAAACCAAAGGAAAAACACCCACACTGCAAAGAAAAATAAACAGAAATCAGCTTCTAGACATATAAACATCTCAAATCCAGAGGCATTGGGGTAGCATAAGAAAACAATTGATGACAGCCATCTCTAAGCAAACACAAACAGTATACTTGGCACAGGGTAACAGAAAAAATTTACAATCTCTGATTGGCCAAGAGAACTGGTTACTGATTCAAGACTTCCTTTTATAATATTCTTAGAGCCCCCTGAAAATGTAGTTTAAAGACAGGGGATAATTCAACATACATCCTCTGGAGGGATAGAACTCAGTAAATAAAATAGGTTAAGTAAAATTACCTTTTATCACTTTATAGTGTAAATGATAAAACAATATAATAAATGGAATTACATATACATATTTGATGTTCATAAAAAGACATTTTCAGATACTTTCTGTTTATCTGGAGAACTTTAAAACTGCAAATATTGTGAAAATAAAAGCAGGCTCTTGTATAATAAATATGCTTGCTTTTGAGAAGACATTCTTTAGATTCTTTAAATTGGAGTTATAAGGTGAGTATGTTGTGGCACATCTTTAATTTCAGCACTCAGGGAGGAAGAGACAAGTGAATTGCTATGAGTTCTAGACCAGCCTGGTCTACAACAATGACAATTACACAGAGAAACAAACAAAAAAGAAAGAAAGAAAGAAAGAAAGAAAGAAAGGAAGAAAGAAAGAAAGAAATGCTGTGATAAGTATGGTAATAAAAGTAAAGTCTGTTCTATTTCGACTCTCTAATTGTGACTGAAGTTGTTATCCTGAACATATAATGAAAAATCAAACATAATCTGTAATTCTTGGATAATCATTACTCCGACTTTGTTCTGTGAACCCTGAATAAATAAAAAGTTATCTGATTGCTACTAGTCTGAGATGCAGTATTCCCCTGACTACTATGCCCCACTCTTTCTTCCCTTCTCTGGGGATGGAACTCTGCCATCAAACAGCAGTGGGAGGCCCCTGGAAATTACATCATAAGTTGTTTGAACAAATGGATGGAAATGAAAAGTTCACCCTGAGTGAGATAAGTCAGATCCAGAAAGATAAACATGGCATGTATACACTTATATGTGGATATTAGGTGTTATACAATTGAAAACAAATCTAAGCTCTATAGACACAGAACAGTTAGATAAAGGAAATAGGGGGGTTACATAGATCTTGATGAAATGGGGAAATAGAAGAGTTTTTATGGGTGGATGTGAGCTGGTGGGGTGGATATAGGAAAAATACCTATGAAAAGAGAAATGAGAAAGAATTGAATGAAGGAATAAGGAGAAGCACAGTTAGAAATAAAAGGAGAAGCACAGTTAGAAATAAAGGCCATTTAGATGGCAATATGAAAACCTAGCACTGTGGAAACTTTCTATAATATATGAAGGTGATACTAATGAAATCTCCAAATATAGAGGAAGATGGAAACCCAAATGGTTATCTCTTGTTAACAAAGTTTCTAGTCCTGTGGTCTAGGTTAAATGAATTTGAGTTGTTGGATAAAAGGGTAAATCCCCAAATAATCCAAACTATTCCCAAAACCATAGGTTGCTCAGCAAAAACTGACAGTAAAGTCCCACTTCTGAAGACAACAGAACACAACAACTCATTGAACACAGAGAAGTCAAAATGGTGCTAAATGTAACCTTTAACTCCATATTACACTGTCTATGACACGGAAAGTCTCCCTTTATACTGACAAAAGACAAGTGAAAAGATGAATCCAACCACCAAGTTTTTAAAAATCTACATTTAGTCCAGCCCACCAAAGATGCTAGAATAATTGTGGCACAAACCTTGCTAGAGTAACCATCTAATGTCTTATTTGGTCAAGACCCATTAAATGAGATGGAACCTATTCCTGATGGCTACCTGAGCAAGCAACGTCCAGAAATTAGATAACCAAGAGACCATGGGTAAAACCAATACCACTGGTCTCAAATTATGACGCCTAATTGCATTTTGTCAATAGTCATAGATCAGTGCCTTCCTCAGACACCAGCAGAGTCTTTCTAATTTCCTCTTGCAGCAAAAGGAACAAAGAGAGAGACCTATAACCAGACATTATACAGAGAGAATGAGAGAGAGAGAGAGAGAGAGAGAGAGAGAGAGAGAGAGAGAGAAAGAGAGAGAGAGAAAGAGAGAGAGAGAGAGAGAGAGAGAGAGAGACAGACAGACAGACAGACAGACAGACAGACACAGACACACACATCTCTGAGATGCCTTCAACTATTCCCTCCTCTCTGAGCGTACAGTACCTCATAGAAGATAAGTCAGAGGCGGCGGGATCCAAGATGGCGGCGAGCAGTGTGGACCGTGTTTGAAAGCTCCAGCAAACAATTCAGGGAATAGCACAGATTTCTGAGCCAGGAACACCAAGGTCCCCATACCACGGCAGCAGAAGTGCTCCATGGTTCGGAGGGACCAGGGTGCGGAGGACCTGCCTGCCCCTGCACACGGGAGGAGAGAGGACTTTCTTGGATCAGAGCAGCGGCGGTGAGGACAGCAGTGCCATCAGCGGCTCCGGCAGCGCCAGTGGCGGTGGCTGAGGTTTGCAGCTCAGAGCCTTCCAGTGGAGGCGATTAGTGTGGTGGACGGTGGGAGTTGCTGCGGGAGAGGGGACTCTGGACAGGATTTGGGTCGCGTGGTGCCTTGAGACCCAGGCTGGACTCAGCGGATGGTTCGGCCCAGAGTCCTGGGTTTGCTCAGTGAGCTGTGCTGTGGAGAGGCTAGCTCGGCTCGGTGGGCAATTCTGCCAGAGGCGCAGCTCCTCTGCTGTGACGCAGGCTAGGCGGAGTGCGGGCTTCTACCCTGGGCACCAGCTCGGCGCAGACGCAGTTTTCCTGCTGTGACTCGAGCAGGGCGGAGCGCTCAGTTATACTCCGGGTGCTCGCCCAGGGCAGACGCAGTTTTCCTGCTGTGACTCGAGCGGGGCGGAGCGCTCAGTTATACTCCGAGTGCTCGCCCAGGGCAGACGCAGTTTTCCTGCTGTGACTCGAGCGGGGCGGAGCGCTCAGTTATACTCCGGGTGCTCGCCCAGCGCAGATGCAGTTTTCCTGCTGTGACTCGAGCGGGGCGGAGCGCTCAGTTATACTCCGGGTGCTTGCCCAGCGCAGACGCAGTTTTCCTGCTGTGACTCGAGTGGGGCGGAACGCTCAGTTATACACCGGGTGCTTGCCCAGCGCAGACGCAGTTTTCCTGCTGTGACGCGAGCAGCACGGAGCGCTCAGTTATACTCTGGGTGCTTGCCCAGAGCAGCCTTGTTTTGCCTGCTGTGACGAAAGTTGGGCGGAGCGCTTGCTTCTACCCTGGGTGCTTCCTCAGTGCGGTCTCAGTTTCCCTGCTGTGACGCAAGCCTGGCGAAGCGCTCACTTCTACCCTAGGTGCTTGCTCAGCGCTGCCGCAATTTTCCTGCTGTGACGCGGGCTGGGTGGAGCGCTCAGTTATACCCTGGGTGCTTGCTCAGTGCAGCCTTGGTTTTCCTGCGGTGACACAAGCTGGGCAGAGCGCTCACTTCCACCAGGTGCTTGCTCAGTGCAGTCGCAGCTCTCCTGCTGTGGCAGACGGTTCAGGCCCTGAGAAATTAGCTGAGCTTGACGCGTGGCTCAGGCCCAGTATCCCTGGCTGGACTTGGCAGGGGACCCAAAAGGTTGTGGATACCTTGGCCTGACCCAATGATCATTCAGAGACCCAGAATGATTGCAGGACCCACAGCAAAGGGGAGCTGAGGATCACTGGTGGTGAGAGCCCAAAACTACAGGGATAACCTCCTGCCATCCACACCAGTGAAGTATCAGGGCTTCCAGCCTACGGAAATCATGAGAAAACAAGTGAATCTATCATCAGACTCCCTCCACTCAACTCTGGAAGTTACCCAACAAAAACAGAGACAGCAAGATGCCTAAGGGACAGCGTAAAAGCATTCGCAAAAACCCCCAAAACAACATGACGTCTCCAGTTCCCAGCTATCCCAAAGAAAACAACCCGGAGAACTCACATACAACGGAAGCACAAGAAAATGACCTCAGATCCTTGGTAATGAGGATGTTAACGGAGGAAACAAATAAAATTAGAAATCAGATGCAGGAAGAAGCAGCGAAGCAGGTGCGAGACATAAAAGAAGCACATAGAGTGGAAATGGAAAAATTTCAGGAAAATATAAACAACCAGATGAAAGAAATTAAAAAATCTGTTCAAGATATGAAAATGAAAATGGATTCAATGATAAACACACAGACAGAAGAAAAACGAGAACGTGAGGCCTCAGAGAAGAAGGCGAATGACACAGTGCTGAGCTTTTCTAACAGAATCCAAGAGATGGAAGAACGAATCTCAAGTCTAGAAGATACAATAACAGATCTTGAAGCAACCAATAAAGAAAATGCCAAATCTGGAAAATTCCTGACACAAAACATCCAAGAAATTAAGGACACCATGAAAAGAAGAAATCTGAGGATAATAGGCATTGAAGAAAGAGAAGATATCAGACTCCAAGGCCCAGAAACTCTTCTCAGCAAAATCATAGAAGAAAATTTCCCCAATCTAAAGAAAGAGATGCCTATAAACATACAAGAGGCATACAGAACACCAAATAGAATTGACCAGAAAAGAAAAACTGCCCGTCACATAATAATCAAAACACAAAACATACAGAACAAAGAAAAAATATTAAAAGCTGCAAGGGAAAAGGGCCAAATAACATTTAATGGCAAACCTATCAGAATTACACCCGACTTCTCAGCAGAGACCATCAAAGCCAGAAGGGCCTGGACAGAGATCCTGCAAACCCTAAGAGACCACAGATGCCAGGCCAGACTACTTTACCCAGCAAAACTATCAATAAACATTGATGGAGAAAACAAAATATTCCATGACAAAACTAAATTCAAACAGTACCTATCCACAAATCCAGCTTTACAGAAGGTACTAGAAGGAAAACTCCATCCCAAAGGGTCAAGCTACAATCAAAACTACTCAGGAAATAGATAACTATACCATGGCAAAAACACAACTACACAAACGCTCAACTGGAACCAACATCAAAATTAAGACTCTTAATAGTAACTGGTCGTTAATATCTCTCAACATCAATGGTCTCAATTCTCCAATAAAAAGACACAGACTAACTGAATGGGTGCATAAACAGGATCCAACATTCTTCTGCATTCAAGAAACACATCTCACCCATAATGATAGGCATTACCTCAGGATAAAAGGTTGGAAAAAAATATTCCAAGCAAATGGACACAAGAAGCAAGCAGGCGTAGCCATTTTAATATCAAACAAAATAGATTTTCAACCAAGATTAATCAAAAGGGATGAGGATGGACACTTCTTACTCATCAAAGGTAAAGTCAACCAAGATGACATCACAATTCTGAACATCTATGCTCCCAATACAAGGGCACCCACATTTGTAAAAGATCTGCTAAAAAGGCTTAAACCACACATCGATCCCCACACAATAATAGTGGGAGACTTCAACACCCCACTCTCACTGAAGGACAAGTCATTGAAACAGAAACTAAGCCAAGAAATAACATCATTAACCAATGCCATGGGTCAAATGGATCTAACAGATATCTATAGAACCTTTCACCCAAACAAGAAAGAATATACCTTCTTCTCTGCACCCCATGGAACCTTCTCCAAAATTGATCACATTGTAGTTGACAAAGAAAGCCTCAACAGATACAAGAGGATTGAAATAATACCTTGTTGCCTATCAGATCATCATGGGCTTAGGCTGCAATTCAACAACAACAGAAATAACAAAAAGCCTACACGTATGTGGAAACTAAACAACTCTCTGCTAAATGACACCTGGGTCAAGGAAGAAATAAAGAAAGAAATCAAGGGGTTTCTGAAATTCAATGGAAATGAAGGAACAACATACCCAAATTTGTGGGATACATTGAAAGCAGTGCTAAGAGGAAAATTCATAGCACTAAGTGCCTTTAAAAAGAAATTGGAAGCATCGCACATAAACACCTTAACGACACAACTGGAAGCCCTAGAAAAAAAAGAAGCAGAAACACCCAAAAGGAGTAGACGTCTGGAAATAATCAAACTCAGGGGTGAAATTAACAAATTAGAAAGTAAGAAAACAGTCCAAAGAATCAACAAAACCAAGAGCTGGTTCTTTGAGAAAGTCAACAAGATAGACAGACCATTAGCCAAACTAACTAAAAAGCAGAGAGACAGTATTGAAATCAACAAAATCAGAAATGAAAAGGGAGACATAACAACAGACACTGAAGAAATACAAAGAATCATAAGATCCTACTTTGAAGGCATATATGCCACAAAATTTGAAAATCTAAGGGAAATGGACGATTTTCTTGATCAATTTCACTTGTCAAAGTTGAGTGAAGAGCAGATAAACAAGCTAAATAGTCCCATTTCCCCTACAGAAATTGAAGTAATCATTGATAGTCTCCCAACCAAAAAAAGCCCAGGGCCAGATGGCTTCAGTGCAGAATTCTACCAGACCTTCAAGGGCGAGCTAATACCGATACTCTTCAAGCTACTCCAAAAGATAGAAAGGGATGAAACATTACCAAACTCATTCTATGAGGCCATAGTCTCATTGATACCTAAACCTAACAAAGACTCAACAAAGAAAGAGAATTTCAGACCAATTTCTCTGATGAACATCGATGCAAAAATACTAAATAAAATACTTGCAAAACAAATACAAGAGCACATCAGAGATATCATTCATCATGACCAAGTAGGCTTCATTCCAGGCATGCAGGGATGGTTTAATATATGGAAATCCATCAATGTAATCCACCACATAAACAAAATGAAAATAAAAAACCACATGATCATCTCTTTGGATGCAGAGAAAGCATTTGATAAAATCCAACACCCATTCATGTTTAAAGTTTTAGAGAGATCGGGAATACAAGGCACTTTCCTCAACATAATAAAGGCTATATATAGGAAGCCAATAGCCAAAATCAAAGTAAATGGTGAGATACTTAAGGAAATTCCTCTAAAATCAGGAACAAGGCAAGGCTGCCCACTCTCCCCATATCTCTTCAATATAGTACTCGAAGTTCTAGCCAGAGCAATAAGACAACATAAGGAGATCAAGGGTATTCAAATGGGAAAGGAGGAAGTCAAATTATCCCTATTTGCAGATGATATGATAGTCTACATAAGCGACCCTCAAAATTCCACCAGAGAACTCCTACAGCTGATAAACACCTTCAGCAAATTGGCTGGATACAAAATTAACTCAAAAAAGTCTGTAGCGTTCCTATACAAAAATGATAAGCTTGCAGAGGAAGAAATTAGGAAAACTACACCCTTCACATTAGCCACAAGCAATATAAAGTACTTAGGAGTTACTCTTACTAAGCAAGTGAAGGACCTGTTTGAAAAAAATTTCAAAACCCTAAAGAAAGAGATTGAAGATGACATGAGAAGATGGAAGGATCTACCATGCTCATGGATAGGGAGAATTAACATAATAAAAATGGCCATCCTACCAAAAGCAATCTACAGATTCAATGCAATCCCTATCAAAATACCTACACAATTTTTTAAAGACATTGAAAGTTCAATTCTGAACTTCATATGGAAAAACAAAAAACCCAGAATAGCTAAAACAATCTTGTACAATAAAAGGTGCTCTGGAGGAGTCTCCATACCTGATCTCAAACTGTACTATAAAGCAATAGTAATTAAAACAGCATGGTACTGGCACAGCAACAGGCCGGTTGATCAGTGGAATCGAATCGAAGACCCAGATATGAATCCACACACATATGGGCATTTGATTTTTGACAAAGAAGCCAAATCCATTCGATGGGAAAGGGATAGCATCTTCAACAAATGGTGCTGGTCTAACTGGATGTCTATGTGTAAAAAAATGCAACTGGACCCATATTTGTCACCTTGTACAAAATTCAAATCCAAGTGGATTAAAGACCTCAACATAAAACCAGAGACACTAAATCACTTAGAAGAAAAAGTGGGGAAGAGCCTGGAACATATTGGCATAGGAGACAACTTCCTGAACAGAACACCAACAGCCCAGGCATTAATGTCAACAATTAATAAATGGGACCTCATGAGGCTGAGAAGCTTCTGTAAGGCAGGTGACACGGTAAAGAGAACAAAGCGACAGCCTACAGACTGGGAAAAGATCTTCACCAACCCCACATCTGACAAAGGTCTAATATCCAAAATATATAAAGAACTCAAGAAATTAAATACCACCAAACCAAATAACCCAATCGAGAAATGGGGCATGGAACTAAACAGAGAATTCTCAACAGAGGAATATCAAATGGCTGAGAAACACTTAAAGAAATGCTCAACCTCCTTAATCATCAGGGAAATGCAAATCAAAACAACGCTGAGATTCCATCTTACACCCATCAGGATGGTTAAGATCAAAAATTCAAGCGACACCACATGCTGGCGAGGATGTGGGGAGAGAGGAACACTCCTTCATTGCTGGTGGGAATGCAAACTAGTACAACCACTTTTGAAATCTATCTGGTGCTATCTCAGAAAAATGGGAATAGGGCTTCCTCAAGACCCAGCTATTCCACTCCTTGGAATATACCCAGAAGATGCTCCAGCACACAGCAAGAAAATTTGCTCAACCATGTTCATAGCAGCCTTATTCATAATAGCCAGCACATGGAAACAGCCTAAGTGTCCCTCAATAGAAGAATGGATAAAGAAACTGTGGTACATATACACTATGGAATACTATTCAGCTATTAAAAACAAGGAATTCCCGAAATTTGTGGATAAATGGATTGAGCTAGAAATGATCATAATGAGTGAGTTAACCCAGAAGCAGAAAGACTCAAATGGTATATACTCACTTATATCTGCATATTAGCCCAAGGGGCATGTCCCACGAAAGCCTTCATTTACCAGGAAACTGAGACAGAGGAGAGGACATTCTAGTGGGACTCTAGATGAGAGAATCATGGGAGAAAAGCAAAGTAGAAGGACCCAGAGGGTCCTAGAAGCCTACAAGTAGAACATTATGATAGGCAGATTTGGGCCCAGGGGTCCCGCTCAAACTAAGGCACCAGCCAAGGACAATACAGGCGGTAAACCTTAAGCCCCTACCCAGATCTAGCCAATGGACAGAACACTCCCCACAGTAGAGTGGAGAGTGGGATATGATTTTCTCACATACTCTGGTGCCTCACCTTTGACCATGTCCCCTGGATGGGGAGACCTGGTGGCAATCAGAGGAAGGACAGCAAGTTACCAAGAAGAGACTTGATACCCTATGATCATATAGAGGGGGAGGTAATCCCCCTCAGGAACAGTCATAGGGGAGGGGAATAAGGGGAAATTGGGAGGGAGGGAAGAATGGGAGGATACAAGGGATGGGATAACCATAGAGATGTAACAAGAATAAATTAATAAAGGAGGAAAAAAAATTAAAAAAAAAAGAAGATAAGTCAGAAGCAGAAGTAGAGACAGATGGGGCAGAGGATGCCAGAAGAACAAGGCTTTCTGTACCAACTAAGCAATATTTATATGAATGCACAGAGAAGGACTCACAGGGCCTACACAGGTTGGCACTGGATGATCTGCTTATATACTACAGCTTCCAGTTTAGTACGTTTATGGGATTCCTGAATGTGTAAGCAAGTAAGTTTCTAATTATTGTGCACTCTCCTGGGGCTAATATTTTTTCTGTTGTCTTGTCTTCCACAGCTTCAATACAATGGTGTTTGTTTTATTTTGTTATGTGTTGGTGTTATCTCTAAGAAGCCTGTTCTTTTCTAATAGGAGCCAAATAAGAAGTAGAACAGCATGAGAGAAGAGTTGGAGAGGACCATTGGCTAGATCTGGGTAGGGGTTTAAAGTTTACCAGCTGTATTGTCCTTTGCTGGTGCCTTAGTTTGAGCAGGACCCCTGTGCCCAAATCTGCCTATCATAATGTTCTACTTGTAGGTTTCTAGGACCCTCTGGATCCTTCTAGTTGGCTATTCTCCCATGCTTCTCTCATCTAGAGTCCCAATAGGATGTCCTCCCCTCTGTCCCAGTTTCCTGGTAAGTGGAGAGTGGGATATGACTTTCTCACATACTCTGGTGCCTCACATTTGACCATGTCCCCTGGAGGGGGAGACCTGGTGGCACTCAGAGGAAGTACAGCAGGTTACCAAGAAGAGTCTTGATACCCTATGAGCATATACAGGGGGAGGAAGTCCCCCTCAGGAACAGTTATAGGGGAGGGGAATAAGGGGAAAATGGGAGGGAGGGGAGAATGGGAGGAGACAAGGGATGGGATAACCATTGAGATGTAACAAGAATAAATTAATAAAAATAATAATAATAAAAAAATCCAAAAAAGGAAGAAAAAAAAAGGGAAAAACAGAGATCACCATCAAAAAATAAATAAAAGAGTTGGAGAGGAACTGGGAAAGGTGGAGGGAAGGAGAAATATATTCAGATTATACTGTGTGAGAAAAGACTCATGCTTAATAAAAGGGAGACAAAGAATGCAAAAACAAATTATATTAAGCATTCTCTTTTAGGTAAAATAAAAGAAACTTAGTTATGATATAGATAGACTATATGTACTGTAAAACTCAAACCCAACTCACTAATCACTTGCTCTGAAAAAAATCAACTTGTACTGTGAACAACCATTAAAAGGCTGTGAAAAAACACCAAGCTTTAAGTAAATCCTATGTGTGACTGAGTATGGTTTGAGAGAATAAAGAGATGTTGCTCAAAACACTGCATCTATGGTGAAACGAAAAAGACTGTTAACTTGTGGGAAAGGAGGCTTTCTTTAGAAATTAATTTCTGCAGTGGAACAACCATAAATGTCTAGGATAATTTCATTATCTAGAGTGTGTCCTTTAAAGGGGTGATAAAATTAACAGCAATGCTTAAATCTCTAAACCAGATACAAAATTTATCTCTTATTTCTCTCCAGTCATTTTCCATTTTCTTAAGTATTGCTGACTCCTATGAACAGGTCGGAAAGTTCTCTGAAAGCCTATTACCTGTCTCATTGGAAATCTCATTGTCTGCACAAGGAATACAATCAAAGCTGCAGACAGCCTTGCCTTCCTGGGCAGCTTTTCTGAATCCTGGCCTACAGTTCTCACTGCACACAGACCGAAGAATCTGAAAGAAGGGAAAGTTATTAGCAATATATCAGACTTTTGTGAAAAATTCAAGTATAATATTTCTGAGTATAATTGAGCACTTAATTTGCAAATGCTTACCCATACAGTTGAAGATAAGGGATTTTAGTATTACTGATTTTGCCACCTTTTGAGCTACATAGTGCACACATTTAAATTTTTGTCTAATACCAGCAAGGTGTTGTTCTAGAAGGTAATGTTCTAGAAGGCCATGGTGTGCTATCAGATTCCACCCATCTCTATACTCACTGGCCACTAGGGGGAGCTTTTATATCTAATGTGGTTTTGAATGTTTGGCTACATCATGGAAACAACTCTTCAGACATTCCTATGAGGAGTTTTATAGAGATATTTACCTGACACGGAAAGAGTCGATGCAAATTGGGAGTGAGTATTTTATTGGGTACTGTTACAGACAGAAGGAAAAGGAGACAGAAGGTGAAAATTCAGATTCTTGATTCCTGCTGCTGGTATATGAGCACGATGCCATCATCTCCTCTAGTTCTTAAATCGTTCTTGTCCCACTAAGATGTACTGCATGCTCACAGTGTCATCATTCCAAACGAAAATGTCTTCACAACACTTGCTTGTGCTGACTGTTTATCTGAAATATCTAAGCAAGTATAGTACACACACACACACACACACACACACACACACACACACACACACCTCTGCCATGCTATTCTACCTTTTCAGAGACTGACAAAGCAAAAATATCCTCTTACTTCTCATTGAAATTTCTTAGGCTATGATACAAAATAGAACTCTTATCACTGTTTTGAGGCAGTGTCAGAAATTTAACAGATACTATATTCATAAGAAGTGTGTCAAACAGTTAGCAAGCAGAGAGCAAGCCCAGAGAAGGGGACTAAGGTGAAGGACCAAAATCTCATTGCCTCTACCCAGAAGAGGCCACCAGGCCACTGTTCTTTGACTGAATTCTGCGCATTGTGATGTCTCGTGTTAACAGGTTTGGTGGTCTCTGATGATCTGTGATTTTAGGGGGTAGGTACAGACAATGCACCCAGGTTACCTCCTCCGTGCCCAGTCTCTGCTTGATGTTTCTTACTCAGGAAGGTCTGGGTGCTGAGGAGCAGGAAGAAAGATATTTGGGCAGAGATATGTGCCCAGCAGGCTTCTCTGGGGTGGAGGACAATGGGACTTTGTTCTCTCACCCAAGTCCCAACCTCTAGACTTCTTTTCAGCTTGCTCACTGTTTCTGCCCTAGGAAGGTCTGGATGCTGGCAAGCAGGCAGAAAGATAACCTCAACAGAGACCATGAAATCCAGAAGAGCCTGGACAGATGTCATACAGACACTAAGAGACTACAGAGGCCAACCTAGACTACTATACACAGAAAAACGTTCAATCACCATAGATGGAGGAAACAAGATATTCCATGAAAAAAACCAAGTTTAAACAGTACCTAGCCACAAATCCAGCCCTACAGAAGATACTAGAAGGAACACTTCAACCAAAGGAGAGTAAATTTACCCAGGAAAACAAAGGAAATAAATAACCTCATATCCACAAAACCAGAATAAAGGAAGCACACACATACATTACTATTACAAACATTAAAAAAATAGGAAGCAACAGCCACTGGTCATTAATATCTTTCAAAATCACTGGCCTCAACTCCCCAATAAATAGAAACAGGCTAAGAGATTGGATGCAAAAACAGGACCCACCATTCTGCTGCATACAAGAAATAAACTTCAGCAATAAAAAAAAACATTACTATAGAGTAAAAGGCTGGAAAATGGTATTCCAAGCAAACACAGCCAAGAAACAAGCTGGAGTAGTTGTTCTAGTATGTAGTAAAACAGACTTTTAACCAAAACTAATCAAAACAAATGGGGAAGGACACTTCATGCTCATCAGAGGAAAAATACACTAAGAAGACATCTTAATTTTCAACATCTATACTCCAAATACAGGAGCACCCACATTCATAAAAGAGATATTACTACAGCTTAAGTCAAATATCAAACCCCACATATTAATAGTGGGAGACTCCAATTCCCCACTCTCCTTAATATACAGTTCTTCAAGACAGAAACTAAATGGAGAAATAATGAAACTAATTGACATCATGAATCAAATGGAATTAACTGACATCTACAGAACATTCCACCCAAACAAAAAACAATATACCTTCTCAGAACCTCATGGAACTTTCTGCAAAATTGATCATATATTTGGTGAGAAAGGAAAACTCAAAAGATACAAGAAGATTGAAATAATCCCTTGCATTTTATCAGACCACCATGGATTAAAGCTGGGACTCAACAACAACAGAAATAAGAGGAAGTCTAAAAGCTCATA
This sequence comes from Acomys minous, assembly GCF_964271855.1. Taxonomy (NCBI): domain Eukaryota; kingdom Metazoa; phylum Chordata; class Mammalia; order Rodentia; family Muridae; genus Acomys; species Acomys minous. The sequence goes on along the minus strand of NC_140493.1, from coordinate 64,965,525 downwards.
GAAACTGAACAACTCCCTACTCAGCGACCTCTGGGCAACGGCCAAAATAAAAAAAAAGAAATTAAAAACATCCTAGAATCCAATGAGAATGAAAGCAAAACCTACCCAAACAAAAGGGACACAATGAAAGCTGTGCTATGAGGAAAGTTCCTAGCACTAAGTTCATTTATTTAAAAAATTGGAGAGGTGCCATACTAGCAGCTTAACAGAACACCTGACATCTCTAGAACAAAAAGAAGCAGTTGCATCAAAGAGCAGTAGATGGCTGGAAATAATCAAACTCAGGGCTGAAAACAATAGATTAGTAACAAAGAGTTCATTTCAGAGAATCAATTAAACCAAGGGTGGGTTCTTGGTATTAACAAGATAGACAAATCATTAGCCAAGTTAACTAAAAGGCATAGGGAGAATATTCAAATCAACAAAATCAGAAATGAAAAGGGAGATATAATGACAGACACTGAGGAAATCAAAAGAATCATCAGGTCTTACTTCAAAGGCCTATATGCCGTAAAATTGGAAAATCTAAATGAAATGGAGAATTTTTTGATAGATCCAACTACGAAAATTGAATCAAGATCAGGTGTGCTTACCCACACAGTTGAAGATAAGGGATTTTATTATTACTAATTTTGCCACCTTTTGAGCTACAAACGTAAAACCAAACACACTAAATCTGTTAGAAGAAATTGTTGGGAAGAGCCTTGAACTCATTGTCACAGGAGACAACGTCTGAACAGAACATCAACAGCTCAGGTTCTAAGATCAACAATAAATAACCTCATTAAAGCGAAATGATTCTGTAAGGCAAAAAACAGTGTCAACAGAACAAAATGACAGCCTACTGACTGGTAAAAGTTCTTCACCAACCCTACATCTGGCAAAGGGACAATATCCAAAATATATAAAGAACTGAAGAAATTAAACTTCACCAAATCAAATAACCCAATTAAAAATGGGGTACAGAGAATTCTCAACAGAGGAATATTAAATGGCTGGGAATCACTAGAAGAAATGGTCAACTTTCCTAGTCATCAGCGAAATGAAAATCATAATTAATCTGCTATTCTGTCTTAAACCTATCAGAATGCATAAGATCAAAACTCAAGTGACAGCACATGCTGGCAAGGACGAGGAGAAAGGAGAACACTCCTCCATTGTTGGTGGGAGTGCAGACTTGTACACCAACTTTGGAAATCAATCTGGCACTTTCTTAGGTAATTGGGAATAGTTCTACATAAAGAACATGCTATTCCAGGCCTAGAAATATACTCCAAAGATGCCCCACCATATAACTAGGACATTTGCTCAACTATGTTCATAGCAGGTCTTATTCGTCACAGTCAGAATCTGGAAACAACATAAATGTCCCTCAACCAAAGAACAGGTAAAGATACTCTGGCACATTTACACAATGGAGTAATACTCAGCTATCAAAAAACAAGGAAATCTTGAAATGTGCAGGCAAATGGATGGAACTAGAAAAGATCATCCTGAGTGAGGAGGTAACCTGGACCTAGAAAGGTACACATGGTATATACTCACTTAGAAGTGGATATTAGCCCAACATAGACCTCCTGTCAGAGATTACACTCAGGGCGTACAGAGACAGATGCGGGGACTTTCAGCAGGACTATGGGAGAAGAACTTCAACTGGTATGCCAGAGTTGAGGGATAGAGGAAGCAGGAGCCCAATAGGGACACCATCGGAGCCTTCAGACCTCAACAACGGAGTAGGAGAGAATTGTGTGAACTTATGCATCCAACAACGACAGTGCATACAGAGAAACAAGTCCCTCTGCTCAGATGTAACTGATAGAATTCCAATTCTCCCTGGGGAAAGGGGGACTGCTGAACTTCTGAAATGCACTCTGGAGCCCACTATTTGGTCCCTGCCTCTAGACAAGGCAGCCTAGCAGGCAAACAGAGAAGGAGGGTACAGGCTATACAGATGAGACCTAGTAGTAGACCATTGCCAGACCGTCAGGGTGGGAGAGCCCCCTCTGTCAGAGGTGGTAGGGAATGGCAATCGGGATGTAATGTGAATAAGTTATAATAAATAAAGTATACATTTAAAAGAAGAAAGTCAAAACAAAACAGACATCGATGAAAGAGAGACTCCTAACTCGTCAGTCTATATTTACATGAACTCAAACTGCTGCAGAAACAAGCACGTAACTTACATTGCTAATCCCACTACATGGCAATAACTCTGAGACTGGCTGAGTCATGAATGTCTATGCATAGACAATGCTTCTTCTTGGTTACAGAATCCCTGTAACTTATTTTTAGATGCCATTCTTTGCATGATATGAATGAAAATTAACAGATGTATTACTTCTGCTCATATGAAGAGCAGAGAACCAGTCTTAATTGCCAGACATCCTGCATACCTCATACTTTTTAAAAATAATGTTAGGACTGTATAATGCTTGTGAGAAATTATATGTTTTCAGAACTGGACAAAAGAACTGGACACTGATGCTAGATCATTCCTGACAGGATCCATTCCTCTCAGCATGCTGGATGCTGACATCCTGCATCTTTCACTTTGCTGTCCCTAATCAGAACAGGACAGCTCCCAGAATAGCTTTGAAGAAAGATTCTGATGCCAATTGGTCCAGTGTTTCAGACTGTCTCACACAGGACTTCTATTAAGCCTGGACTTTTTCCACACATAGAAACTGGACCACATTTTCTCTAACTGTATTTTAGCCCCTAAAGAGGGAATCAGGCAGAAGAAACCTTAAAAAGAGAATGATGCCCCATTTACTTTAAGGGGGGTCAGGTAGCATTTTTGGTTATATTTCCTTGGGCTATAGATTTTATTTTCATTGGGAGTTGGCTATAAGTTACTATTGGGCATATTCAGAGAGAAAATGAGGTTGGACTCACTCAGGGAATTTTTCCTTTTTTCCCTTATCTTTCTTTATTAAGTATGGAGATATGGGTAGAAAAGAAAGAAGGGGGAATATAGAACTATATAGGGATGAGGGCTGGAGAGATGGCTCAGTGGAAGAGCACTGGCTGCTCTTCCAGAGGTCCTGAGTTCAGTTCCCAGCACCCATATAGTGCCTCCCAACCATATGTAATAGGATCTGATACCCTCTCCGGTGTGCGTGAAGACAATATACTTGTATACATAAAATAAATTAATTAAAAAAGAAATATATAGGGATGACAGGACAAAAAGTAGATTATTGAATCTACTCCTCAATTTAAGGCCTTAACTGTTACTCACAAACAAGGTTATTTTTAATTCATTGGTATAGAATTTTGTATATTGATGCAAAATAATTTGTTTAAATACATTGGTATAGAATTAAAATTCAAGATTATTCTTGACACACGTTAAATATATTGCTATTCTAATAGGAGGTAGTGTACCCATACAACTCAATTATAATACAGGGTTTAATTCCAGTTCTTTGAAGCTGCTTTTGCAGGCTATTTAGGATAATTAAGTAATACAAGTTTATTGTAACTTGATCAACTCATGGCCATGTCAATTACTAGTCTATTTTCATCACAAGAATATAAACGTAGGTTTAACAGATAGATAGGATTGTATAGAAGCATAATATAAAATAAAAGGTCTTCAAAAACCTCAGATATCTACAAAATATGACATTTAAAGGTATTTTATGATTTTAAGGATACTTTGTCAATAAGACAGATTACTGCCTGGAAACACCCAGCCTACCTCAGAGAAGATGATGAGCATCAAAGTACCTCCTTATGGAGATGGCTTTAAATGTGACAAACAAGCCATTGGACAAAATGGCTGCATTTCTGCCACAGACAGAATTCTTCCTAAAAGTGGGCAACCTTGGTTTCAGGCAGAGTCGATAGACAAACTCTGCCAAGACAGGGTAAGCAAGTCCTCAATAGTTCCTGCTTCATAAATGTGTCTGTCAGATATAATGGGCAAGAAGGCTGAAGATGATGCTCCAGTGTTATAGAGTTTTGGGTGACTGACTAGGCAGTGAACTGTCATTTCCTCATTTTGGAAGCTGCTAACTTTCACTTCCTGTTTATTCAGATAGTTAATTTTATTCCTTCTCAAGTCTCTGATGCGATTGAAGACCAGATAGTTTAGTTTTACAATAAAGCTTTGTTGTTTAGAGGTTAACATGTTTTTAGGTCTAGACATAAATTTTTTGGTTGATAGAGATGAGATATGATAGATATTGATTTACATTCAGAGTTTTAGACTCACTAAAATAGGAAAAATGTTTTCTACACTTTTGCCAAATACAAATAGGCAAAACACTATGAACTTAACATTTATATAATCCCTAATTGTTTCATGGTCCTTCAAGCTGTATGTAGCTTATTGTATATATGTGTGATTATACAAATGTATATTTAAAAGTTAAAAATAAAATAAAATGAATTTTAAAAAACAGACAAGATGTACAGGAAGAGGAAAAAAATAAGCAAATGTGTCAAAATTAATAAAATTGAAAAGTAAACTCTTTCATTGATCACAGTCATGGTACGAAAAAACAGTTTATATTGGCTGTGTTTTTGTTTTGTTTTGTTTTCATTTTTGTCTCATCTTATTCATTTTGTTTTTAATTCGTTTGCTTCACATCTTGGTGGCAACCCTATCCCTCCTCACTTCCCAGTCCCATCCTCCCTCTCTCCCTCCTCAGAAGAGGAGACATGCCTCCCCCCACCACTCCCATCTCATCAAGTTTGTACCAGCACTGAGAATGCCCTCTTGCCCTATTGTCTGGCAAGGGATATTGGCTGGATTTATGTGTAGCTCTTTACTGATAGTTGAATATTGACTGGTACCAAATCATTACATCCTGAGAATAATTTAATTTTTATGATGGGTCAAAGTGGTGCAATAAGACACAGCTCACCTTTGTAAACCTTGTTGGCCATTGTATTATATGCTCAGATACAGAGAATTGTTGACCCTGGGGAGCATTTGGAGAAAATGTTCCTACTTTCACCTTTAATCCAAGACCTTTTGGAAAATTCCAAAAATTGAGAATGTCATATTCTGAATCCAAGTTTCTTCTCCCTTCCATTACTGTGTGACCTCTCATGTGGTTTTTCATTAAGGTGCTCTTTAGGAAAGGAAGAAAGTAAAAGAGATGTAGGCATATTCGTTTATTGGTTGAAGTACAGCTGTGACATTAAAAACATATTTTTATAAGTGTTGCAAAGAATCTCAGTGTTTGTAACCTCTCAAAATAAAAAGGAATTTGAAAAGAGACATGAGTGTTTCTGAGTAAATGAAAGATACTTTGACTGAAACACATTAAATGTCAAAAACCTCATTCTGTTCTGGAGAAATCATTGAACTAAACACAGATAAAACAAGTTATGTGCATTCATCCAGCTCAAAGCTTGCCACGCCTATGAACTTTTGGGACACATTCAGTGCTTCCATTCTTAAAATAAGGGACCTGAAGTTGACAGTGCACTTCAAAGTGATCCATATCTTCCTAACATTATAGTAGTGCTCAGAAGCATTTTAACCCTTAAGGATACATGGCTCCTATGCTACTACATCTGCTCTGAGAAATACTTATGGGAAATATCATGTTTTCACAATGAATAGATTATAAAGAAAACTGTGAGAAAAGTTATATGAAGTTTCCAGGTCCTAGCTTTACCTGCAATTAGCAGAGGCAACAGCTGCCAGGGATTACCAGAAGTGGTGGATATCAGGGACGTATAAGTTAGAACTGTGCAAATTACATTAGACTTCTCATCAGAGACTTTAAAAGTCAGAAGGATCTAGACAGACATCTTAGACCCTAAGAGACAAAAGATGCCAGCTCAGACTTCTATAACCAGCAAAACTTTCAGTCTCCATAGAGGGACCAGGGTATTTTATGACAAAACTAAATTAAAAAATATTTTCCCTAACTCAGCTTTACGGAGGATAATAGAATGAAAACTACATCACAATGAGCATAAATATACACAAGAAAAACAAACACAGGAAATAAATAATTTCACATTAGCCGAAAAAGAGTGGTAATAATGCACACAGAGACACACATGCTCATGCACGTGTGCATGTACACACACACATACACACTACCACCACTAATATAAAAATTACAGAATAACAATTATTGGTCAAAAATATCTCTATTTTTTCCTGAGACAGGGATTCTTTTTGTAGCCCTGGATGTCTGGGATTCATTTTGTAGACCAGGAGGTCCTTGAACTCACAGTGATTTGACTGCCTTTGCCTCCCTAGGGCTGGGATTAAAGGTGTGCACCACCACACCTGGCCAAACATATCTCTATATACACTAAGGAAGAATAGATGGTAGGAAACAATCAATTGATGTAATTTAATTAGAAAGAAAAAGAACAATGCAAAGAATCAATAAAAAAATAAAAGCTGGTTATTTAAGAAAATCAAGAAGATAGACAAGAACTGACCCAAAGTAACTGAAAGGCAGATCAGTGATATTCAAATTTAAAAAAAATCATAAAGGAAATGGGGACATAACAACAGACACTGAGAAAATTCAAAGAATCATTAGGTCTTACTTCAATAGCCTATACCCTACAAAACTGGAATATCTAAATGAAATGGATGATTTTCTAACTAGACTCCACTTACCAAAGTTAAATCAAAATTAGGATAACAATCAAATAGTCCTAAAAATCTTTCAGAAATAGAACCAGTTATTAAAATCCTACAAAAACAAAACAAAACAAAACAAAAAACAAACAAAAACATGGACAGATGGTTTTAGCATAGAATTCTACCAGACTTTCAAAAAAAAAGTTAATGCCCATACTGCTCAGACTATTCCATAAAATAAAACTAGAAGGAACATTCAGAAACTTATTTTAATACAATACTGTTATGCTGATTTCTAAACCACAGAAAGATTCAACAAAGAGAGTAAATTTCAGACCTGATCCCTCATGAACATTGATGCAATAATACTGAGTAAAACTCTCACAAACTAAATGCAAGAACGAATAAAAAAATATCATCTACCATGATCGAGTAGGCTTCTTCCCAGGGATAGAGGGATGGTTCAACATACAAAAATCCAGCAAGTAATCCACTGTGCAAAGAAACTTAAAGAAACAAAAACACATGATTATTTCATTAGATGCTGAGAAAGTCTTTGACAAAATTCAACACACCTTAGGCAATATGCTGCAAGCTGATAACCAACTTCAAATTAAATGGAGAGAAACGTAAAGCAATTCCACTAAAATCAGGGACAAAAAAAGGCTGACCACTAAACCCATATCTATTCAACATAATACTTTAAGTCCTATCTAGTGTAATAAGGTAACTAAAGGAAATCAAGGGGATCCAAATTAGAAAGCAAGACATCAAAAATATCTCTATTTGCAGATGATGATAGGATAGTATCCATAAGTTACCATGAAAATTCTACCGTAGAACTCCCACAGCTGAAAAAAACCCCTTCAACAAAATAGCTGGAGAAAAAAAATTAACTCCAAAAATTTGTAGCCCTCCTTTAAGTAATTGATAAATGGACCGAGGAAAATATGGAAACAAAATTCTTCCCAATAGAAACAAATGCTACAAAATATACTGGTATAACTAACCAAGACAGTGAAAGACCTGTTTGAGAAGAACTTCAAGTCTCCGATGAAAGAAACTGAAAAGATGAAAATATTTCAGTGTTCATCGATGGGTAGGGTTAACATTTGAAAAACATGGCCATTTTACCAAAAGAAATATAAAAATTTCCTTCAAAATTCCAACACCATTATTTATAGTCCATGAAAAAAAGAGTAATTTTCAACTTCATATGGAAAAACTAAAGACAAAATAATCCTGTAGATGGAGTTATCACCACCCCTGATTTCAAGTTGAATTACAAAACAAGAAGAAACATACAGAGCTACGGACACTTGCTTTTTTTTTTTTTTTTTTTTTTTTTTTTTTTTTTTTTACAAAATACCAAATACTATCCACAGGAAAATAGGAAACATCTTCAATAAATTTTGTGGGTCTAACAAGATGCCTGCATGATGAATAATGCAAATAGATCCATATTTATTACCCTGCTCAAAACTTAAGTACAAATGGATCAGAGACTTCATCATAAAACCAGATACACTAAATCTAATAGAAGACAAAGAGGGAATAGCCTTGAGGTCATTAGTACAGGAGGCAACTTCCTGAGCAGAACAACAGGAGATCAAGCTTTATGATCAACAATTAACAAGTCATGAAACTTGAAAACTTCTGTAAGAGAAAAGACAATGTCAATAGAACAAAATAGTTTCTACAAATGGGAAAAGATTTCCACATATCCTATGTCTGACAGAGGTCTAATACCCAAAATATATAAATAACTCAAGAAAGTAAACACCAGTTAAACAAATAATCCAGTTTACAAAATAGTGTACAGAGCTAAACTCAGAATTCTCAACAGAGGAATCTGGAATGGCCGAGAGGCACTTAAAGAAATGCTCAACATCCTTAGTCATAAGGGAAATGCAAATCAAAACAGCTCTGAGATTCCATCTTGCACCACCCCCCATCAGGATAGCTAAGATAAAATACTCAAGTGAGAGCACATGCTGCTGAGAATAGGGAGTCATGGGAAAATCAGCCCTTACTGGTGGGAGTGCAAATATATACAACCACTTTGTAAATCAATCTGGTAGTTTATCATAAAATTGAGAAAGAAGATCCAACATTCTGCGGCATTCAAGAAATACACCTCAGCAACAAAGTAACCTGAGAGTAAAGGGCTAGAAAAAGATTTTCCAAGAAAATGGACCCAAGAAGCAAGCTGGACAAGCCCTTCTAATATATAATTAAAAGTTAAAGTTAATCAGGAAAAGTGAGGAAAGATACTTTGTTCTCATCAAAGGAAAAACTCACCAAGAGGACATCATAATCCTCAATATCTGTACCTCAAATACAAGGGCACACACATTCATTCATAAAAGAAACACGTTTAAAGGTTAAATCACACATTGATCCAACACACTAATAGTGGGAGTTAATAAGTGGGGAATAGGAGAAAAATCCCTAGAAGTGATAGGAGCTCCACAAAAAGACCAACAGTATCAACTAGCCAGGGCCCAGTATGGCTTCCTGAAACTGAGGCACCAACTGAGGTCCACACAAGGATCGGACTAGGCCCCTTACACAGATTTAGCCCATAGGCAGCTCAGGCTTCATGTGGGTCCTCTAGTAAGGGAAAATGGACTGTCTCTACTATAGACTCTGACGCCAACTTTTTTCATCATTTTGTCCTGGTGGGACTGTATTATTAGGCCACAGGGGAAGAGGACACTTTCAATCCTGATGCTGTGCTGAGCTGGAGTGGATGGAAATGGGAATCTCCCCTTTTCTGAGGAATAGGAAAGGGAGGAAAGGGACAGGGAGGGAAGGTGTTATACTGGGAGGAAAAGAGAGATGGAGCTATGACAAGGATGTAAAATGAAAGAGAAATCATTAAATAGATAATAGATAGCTAGATAGTCAGACAGACAGATAGACAAGTAGAAAAGAAGCCAAGTAACATAGAGGGCCCAAGGGAGGATGCTTGATTCTCATTCAGAGGTGGAAATAGAATAGACATCAGAAGTGGATGAAGAAAAGGAACTGGGTTGAGTGGGAATGTGGGGCATAGTATGGATAAGGGATTGAGTGTTGGAGAAAAAGAGGTTTGGGAGGTCAGAAGGCAGAGTGAGAGAAGGGAAACGTATGGGTGGCATTTCCACGAAGTGAACATTCCAGCAGTGGTGGAGATGGAGAGTGAGGATGAAACCTCCAAGCCAGGAAGAACTTTCTGTGGAAGGAGGTGTATACCAACGCGCCCACAATACTTTACAACAAAATTTACTCTGCTTACAAGGTGTGTGAGAAAAACAATGGAACAGAGACTATGGTAATGGTCAACCAATGGCTGGCCCAATTTGAGACCCACTATATATATATATATATATATATATATATATAATTTGGTTGATATGCTGGCTTGTCTTATGTGGGTCCCCTAGCAATTGAAGCAGGGTCTATCTCTGACATGGACTCTGTTACCTGTTTTTGGATCACTTTCCCCTAGCTGGGCTACCTTGTCTGGCTTCAGTGAAGTAGGTTGCACTTAGTCTTGATAAAAATGTGTTGGGGAAGTTTGGTATGGGGTAGGGAGCCTCCACTTTTCTGAGAAGGGGACTGGGGAATGGGAGAAGAGGGTGGGAGGGTTGGATTATAAGAAGAGGGAGGGCATCAATAGGAATGTAAATGAGATAAATTAATAAGAAAAGAAAAATGTGTTATATAAATTTAATATTGATATAATCAGTGTTTAAATTATTATTATTTCTAGCACTCTATTTATAAAGGACACTTACTCATGGTTTTGCATTAAACTCCAGACAGGGAGACAAATATTTTCTCCCATGCTTATTGACAACATAATGTAAAATGTACAATACCCAATTGGAATGACTTATGAAATAATAAAAATCATCAAACTGCTGATATTACAAAATGTAGGAAAATATATTACCTGCCAGGGGAAGAATACCATTGCTTCTCCATTATTATTTGGTTGAATTTGTGTTTGCTGAAGAATCATCTCATGGAGACTGTAGGCCACAGCATACACAGCATTATATATATATTGTAGACATCTTCACTCAAAGATGGGTCAAAAAGGTGTCTAGGCAGTAACTCCAAAGAAGCATTTGGTTGGCAGTTCTCCAAAAGTTGACAATCAACCTCAGAAAATGAGCACTCGAAGAACAAATACCAAAACTTGGGAAGATAAGTGTCTTCTGGGTACTTGTAGGGATTAACTGTTTGAACAAAATTTGCAAAGTCAACCATCTTTTTATGGTGGTGTGAAAAAATGAGACTCCCATGAAATGAATCCTCCATGAAATAATCAGAATAAGTGTCAACATCCCATTGAGAGTTCAAGACCCAGACTTTCCAAGTGATTAATAGTTGTGCAATGTGTTGCATTAAACCCTGTAAAGAAATTGTGTCCCCACAAACAATTATCACATTTGCTGGTGAATCCTCAATTTTCTCCAGACTTTTCCATAGTTCATTGGAAAATGAATTCCAGGTGCCAGAGATCATTTTCACAGAGGCTATGCAGATGCTTTTACTCTCCATATCTTTTCTCAAGTCAGAGAGGATCTGGGATCCTTGGTGGTCATCTGAGATTATTAGACCAACCCAGGATCAGTTGAAATGAAGCAACAAAGAGACTATTGCAAGTGACAGAGATGTGTCCTTAGGAGCCATCTGATAGAGGAATTTAAACTGTTCTGGGTCATTCAAGATAGAATAAAATGGCCCAAAAGTGAGCTGAAGAGGAAAAAAATGGAAACAAGTTAAAGAACATTGGCACCAAACACAATCTCAGTCCAGGGTCAACATATGTAAGCAGCGAGGGTAAAACATGGTTCTGTCATATTGTAAAAGGCAAATTCATTACAGAGTTTTTCCACAGAAGTTACTGAGAGGTTTCCATTTTAAATAACCTAGCCAGTCTCATCCACCTCTCATTCTTTTTCTATTTCAAGTACTGCAGATATGGAACTGTCATCAAGGACCTTCATACTTGCCTCTGATAGAGGATTAACTCCAGTGTCCTTACATAACCTTTTCAGATACCTATACCATCAACAAAGGATACTTGACTCCTGGTTCCCAGAAACCACCCCTTACCTGAGGTATTTTGTAGAGTTGTATCAGTGTCTCAATCTGGGCAGATATTACCAATGATGTTCCTGTGATTGCAACTGGGGATATTCTCTTTTGTACAAAGTTGTAATTAGGTATTGGATTGCTCATCCTTGTGAGCCATAACAGGGCAGCAAAAAGAATATTCTTTTCACTAAATGGAACATTAAGGACATCAAAGCCCAGAGTTGTGTTGGGTAGAAGATGAAGGTTTCTATTGATCTCCTCAATGGCAAAACCCAGGGCCAGAACAAACTGGTAGTTCTTAAACTTATACCTGCATATATTTCATAAAATTACACAGGAAGAAGACATAGATCACACAAGCTTCATATTTATTGTTATGGTTCTCATTACCTAAATGCTGATGATCCTATAAAATCCATATTTTAATATCTTCTCATGAATGATTGAAATTAGAATTGGCATTTTAAGAGATAAAATTAGGCTAGATCCTAAAGAACATTCATTGATTATGGTCTCAGAGACCCTATTATTTTATTGATTTATTTTTCTCTTATGCATGGAAAAATAAAAGAAAAATTGTCCATGAGTGAGCAATTAGGTTCTACCAAAGCATCATAATTCTTCATGTCTGAATCTTGGCCTTCCATCTTCTACAATTACAAATGGTCATTATATGTTCATACAATCACTGAAGTTTTTATGACTATCTTATTTAAAGAACTGCACAAAGTTAGTCAAAATCATATATTGTCATACTGTCATTTCTATGATTTTTTTGAACAGGGTGGCTTTGAATAAACTGTACAGACTAGGCTGGCCTTGAAAACATGGGTGAAGGAGAGATAAATCTGTTTTTGTTATGATCCCAAGTGTGGAATTGGAGTGGTCTTGTGAGAGAACAGGCGAGGTTAGTCCACTAGAATACAAACCACCTCGTGTGGGAACTTGATTGTTGTCAGCCGAAAAGATCCATGAACAGACTCTGGGAGGAGATATATAAATGAACCCAAAACAGGAGGTGGGGCCTTTGGAGACTTGGGATTGTTTTGGCTGTTCATCGCTCCACTCCAAGATGCTCATAGAGAGAACAGCTCAAGGGAAAGCTTCGGGGCTCCAGCTCCTGCTGAGGTTCCGGGTTCTGGTTACTCCAGGTTCCAGCAGAAGAAATCCTGCTGGCAACGCCAGGAGAATCATTCCTCAGAACTGATGTCCTTATGGTTTTGGTATTTTTTATTAATTTATTCATATTACATCCCGATCGTTAGCCCTTCCCCTGCTTCCTCCCATTCTTCCCTCCCTCCCACTTCCCCCCTTTTCCCCTCCCCTATGTCTGTGACTGAGGGAGACCTCCTCCCCCTATATATGCTCTTAGAATATCGAGTCTCTTCTTGGTAACTTGCTATCCTTCCTCTGAGTGACGCTAGGCCTCCCCATCCAGGGGACGTGGTCAGAAAAGGGGCACCAGAGTTCATGTGAGAGTCAGATCTCACTCTCCACTCAACAGTGGAGAATATCATGTTTGTTGGCTAGGTCTTGGTAGGGGTTCAAAGTTTACTGCCTATTTCTCCTTGGCTGGTGCCTTAGTTTGAGGAGGACCCCAGGGCCCAGATCTGCCTGTCATAAAGTTCTTCTTGTAGGTTTCCAGGACCCTGTGGATCCTACTATTTCCCCATTCTTCCATGCTACTCTTACCTGAAGTCTCAATAGGATGTCCTCCCCTCTGACCCACTTTCTTGGTAAGTAAAGTTTTTCATGGTACGTATCCCTTGGATTAGTGTTTTGATATAAGTGAATATATACCGTTTGTCTCTTTTTGCTTCTGGGTGAACTCACTCATTATGATAATTTCTAGATCAATCCATTTGTCCACAAATTTCGGGAATTCCTTGTTTTTAATAGCTGAGTAGTATTCCATAGTGTAAATGTACCATGGTTTCTTAGTCCATTCTTCTACTGAGGGACACTTAGGCTGTTTCCATGTTCTGGCTATTATGTATAAAGCAGCTATGAACATGGTTGAACATATATCCCTGTTGTGTGGTAGGGTATTCATTTTAGTGTCAAAATGTGCTGTTCACAAAAGTTTCTTTAAGATTATAGTTAGTAAATTGTTCTTTACTTGGATATAGAAATATTTCATATTAAGACATTGTTCAGGGTTCAAAAGAAAATCAATATTTTAAAAATAGTTTGGAAAGATATTAATGGAAGGAGATTAATTCTATAGTAAACATACTTGAAAAGAAAAGAAATAGTGCATTTTTAGATGTCAAAAATTTCTTCCAAATTCTGGCATTTTAGCCACTTAGTGGTTTGTTTTCCTTCATCAAAATGTTTGCAAATATGATTCTTTGTAATTCTCTATTCCTTTTCAAAAACTTATTTTCATTTAGTGTAGCTGCTGGTATACCATATATCTGCTATGCATGCTGGCTCAAAGGACTTTGTGTTTTTCACATCTCCAATATATTCTTTTTCTGAGGTGGTGCTAAGATTTACAGATTGCGTGCATGCTCTGAGGTGTGTTTCTTTTAAACCTAATGTATTTATCTAAAATATTCACAGAAAAAAACCCAAAAGACTTTGTATATGCCCTAATTTAAAACTAATAAGTAAAGATGTAATTGTATTTAGCAGGGGGAAATAATGAAAACCACAAAATTTAGGAGCAGAGTGACAGACTACAAAGACTAAAATAGGAATACAGAGATGAGCAATGAAAATATTTTAAGTAAAAAACATATCATAATCAAATCAAAATGCCAGGTACCAAAATAACACACCAGAATTTTGGACATCTCAGTAAACTTGTAAACTGTGGGAATGACTACTCTGATTCACGCTAAGAAAGTCATATGCTGTACATCTTTCCTATTCATTATCTAGCATTTATATTAGGAAGGTACAAGATTGGATCCTGCAATCTTGATGGCAAAATGCCACTGTTGAGAATGCTATATAATTGAATTACACAACGTGGGAAAACCAAGCTGTTACTCACCTGGATGCTTTATCTTTCCTGGGCATATTCATAGTGCTGAAAGGTACTATGCATGGTACTAAAGAAAATAAAAATAATCATAACTCTCACTCATCTGTGAACCATGAGGGCTATAGTAATGGCTGGTCATATATGATATGCCTTCTCATATAAAAATGAGCACAAATATTATATGTTGAACCAACATTTTTAATGATTTGACATAAGGTCCCTTCAATAATATGGAACACATTAGTTTGGCTCTATAAAAATAGCTAAGTCTGTAACTAGGTAGGTTACAGACCCAGGGATGGACTTAACGATATAATTCTGTTAAATGGACAAAGTATGAACTTAAGTCCTAGTGAATTATTGCTGTACACATGCATTAGTGCATCCCTCTGCCCTCATCAGCAAAGCTTTTTTTTCAGCAGATGGCAAATAACAAAGAAAGCAATGACAGAGTATATCAGAGATTGTAAAAGACTATGAAGTGCTCAGCCATACATGTGACTTACATATCACATGCCTACTAAAAAGGCTGGGGATCATGGCTGAAGATAAGGGGGAAGGTTGTCATGGCCAGAGGCTGTGGACAATCTCTAGGAAGCAGTATTTTCTGTCCAAAACATATTAGTTACTCATTTGAACTCACAAAGATTATGACAGCATGTGTAAGACCATTCTCAAACAAGGCAAAATACCATCATGGAGAAGAGATGGGCACAAAAATCTCACCCCTAGCTGAGATGCTATTGAGATTTGACAGTTATTGGGTGAAATATGGTCAGTTTCTTCAGTGTCGTGATCCCTAGAGGGTTGAGAACACTCAAGGAAAGGCTCCAATTAGACTAGTATTTATAGGACACAAAGTGTAGTAAACTGAAAAAAAGAATAAAAACACAGACTTAGTTGGGTATGAAGGTAAGAGTGGAGAGAGTGCATATGAGAAGGTGTGGTAGTGGAGGTGAATATAATAATTTTATTAGATAATTGTAAAACAAATAATGAATATTTTAAAGCACAAGATAAAATAAAAATTATGGAAGGTCATTTGTGAGACACAAGCAAAATAAGTACAATTTTGGCCAATGGATAGTATAGATTCAAATGACTTCATACATAGATATAATAAGTATCATTTTGACTTTATTCATGTAATCATAGGCTTGCAATATATTATAGAATTCAATCATTACTACATATTTCATGGTAAATCAGCAGAGGGTCTCCAAGCCTCCTAACACAAAGCTCTGATTAGGAAATGGAAAATTTATAAGTGAGATTTCATCACTTTATCCTAGAGTCATGTTTTGACAGCACATAATGTGTCGTAAGCATGTATTGAAACTCAACATAAATTAACTGATTCTGTCTCATTATTTTGATACACTGAGTTTGAATTCTGGGTTCCATAGATTGGTTAAATATTCATTTTGTCTAATATATTTAAAGATGCGCATGTTCATGAACACATATAATATCTTTCTTTTATAATGAAAGGATATTTTCTGCTTTCTTTCTGTTTTACTTTTTTCTTCTATCTTCACACCCATCCAAATTTTTGCCACCCCTTCTCTGTCTTTAAAATGCAAATAGACAAATTTAACAAAAACCAAGCAAATCATTATTTTTAAAAACAGGGAAGGCAGGTTTGATGATACCACAGCATCATGAAGCAGATGATCTGTGAGTTCAAGGCCAGCCTGGTATACTTAGAGAATATAACACCAACCAGGGCTATCCTGGGAAACACTGTTTTCAGGAAAGAAAGAAAGAAAGAAAGAAAGAGAGAGAGAAAGAAAGAAAGAAAGAAAGAAAGAAAGAAAGAAAGAAAAGAAAGAGAGAAAAGAATGAACATTTAGCTTAGAACGGTAGATCACACTTTTATTTTCAGTACTCAGAAGGCATAAATGGGCAGATCTCTTTCAGTTCTAGGCCAGCTTTGTCTACATAGTAAGTTATAGAACTGTCAATGCTATAAAGAGTTAGTGAGCTTTTGTTTCTAAACACAAAACAAAAAGAGTAAAAGAAAACACCAAGACTGCAATTGAAACACACACAAACAGATTTTAAAAAACTAAACAAAATAGTGAAATACCATGACCAAGAGCAAATTGGGAGGAATATATATATGTATATATTGCTTAAAAAAAATATATATATATATTGCTTTTTTAAAATTATTGTTACTATTTTTGTGATGAAACACCATGACCAAAAACAAGATGGAGAGAAAAACTTTTATTAAGCTTATATTTTTACATTATAGTCCATCACCGAAAAAAAATCAGGACAGGGATCTCAAAGAAGGCCCACAAGTGGAGGCAGAGGGTGATACAGAGGCCACAGAGGGCTTCTATTTACTCTGTATCTCATAATGGTTTTCTTGGCATGTTTCCTTACAGGATTCAGGACTACCAGTCCAGGAATGGCCCCGCCAACAACGGGCTGGGCCAATCCCTATCAATCACTATTTGAGGAAATACCTTACAGGCTTGCCTACAACCCAGTCTTAGGGAGGCCTTTTCTTAATTGATGTTTCCTCCTCTGAGATGACTCTAGCAGGTCTGAAGTGGATATAAAAATATCTGGCACATTTAGCTATATTTCTTCATCACTGTTCATTATAGAATGAAGTTAGGGCAGGAACTCAACCAGAGCAGGAGCTAGAGGCAGGAACCATGAGGAATGCTGTTTATTGATTGGCTTGCTCACTTTTGGTTGCTCAGCCCACTTATCTTATGGAACCAAAGACCACATGGCTCATCGGTGGCACCACCCACAATTGGCTGGGCACTCCCATATCAATGATTAAGAAAATACCCTTCAAGCCTGTAGATAGCCTGGTCTTATTGAGGCATTTATTCAAATAAATCATCATTCTTTCCAGTGACTTTCGTTGGTATCAATTTGGCATAAAACTATCAAGCACACATGGAAATATGAGGCAAAAAGTGTACAAATGTTTGAGACAATATGAAAATGTTAAGAAATTAGTAATAATAGTATAATAAAGGTATAAGATAATGAATTATCAAAAATAACCTTAAATGATTCTTTAAAATATCTCATTAGGATAATGGTAGAAACAGAACGTGCAGGCAAATCAGTAGGAAAGATCAGATATCTGAGAAATTTCTTATATTATTAAATATCTACCACATCAGCAAATTTATGTTGAAAATCCAAGAATGCTTCCTGAATCATTTACTTATTCAATTAGAGTAGATAAAATTGAACTATTATACAATTAAATAATCTCTTAGTCTATGAGTTTAAAAGAAAGCTAATTTACAAGTCCTGAATTCACATCTATTTCTGTGGGAGTTTCAGATAAATGGTAGGACAACTCCCACAGTGCTGACAATGGGTGTCATCAGTTCTCACTTCATGCTGACCCTGACTAACCTCTTCTATAAGAAAGGATTGTGTACAGTTGATAGGTTGTTTGTGGTTGTGGTTGTGCTAAAAAAAATGGCTCTGTACAGGGTATCTTCTTTTTTAATTGTCCTGAGTAAAGGAGAGCTAGCAAACACAACAGAGTGACAATTAAAAGAATATTCTGAAGATTAAAAATGATCAGTGGACACTGAAGAGCAGGCACGAAAATGTAACTCCCAGTTTAATGAATGCAGCCCATAGACATGACAGACCTTCACAAAAAGGATTTAGAGGACACTCAACAGCCTTTCTGGTTATGTACAAAGAATACAAGGTTGCCACTCCTGGAAACAGAGACTTCAATTACAAATCCACAGCAAGAGTGGATGATAGTGCTCAAAATCAAGACACAGGGGTCGAACCATTTTCACTGCTAAAATATAGAAAAATAAAAATGGAGAAAAC
Organism: Acomys minous; assembly: GCF_964271855.1. Classification (NCBI taxonomy): domain Eukaryota; kingdom Metazoa; phylum Chordata; class Mammalia; order Rodentia; family Muridae; genus Acomys; species Acomys minous. Next base: position 64,947,034 of record NC_140493.1, on the reverse strand, counting down.
AAACCAGGATTATTTTAGACACCAGAACAACATCCTAGAAAACTTTAAGTTGCTCCACTTTATCTATATTTTATTCCAGAAAAAAATACAAAATTTTTAAGTATATTCAGAAAAATGTTTACGATTTGCTTTGTGTTAGATGAGATTGTTAATCTTTTATAGTAAAAATACTGTTTTCTTTCATGAACTACTTTGGTTTTATTTGTGATTTAATAAAAAGTTGAATATATTTTACTGATTACGAACCATTAATTCATGAAGGACAAGAGAGACACAAATGGCTCATGCATGTTTTCAAATGTGGGCTTGTTGATGCATGGTACAAAGAAAAACACATACACATGTACGTTGGTGCTTGAGCTGGTGAAAGTAGATAGCAGAGGAAAAGGAAAGTAACAAGGGACATTAGTTATGATAAGGTAAAAGGTCTCCACACAGTATACAAAGGCACCCAAAGGCCCCAGTCTGCTAGGTATATGTGACAAATTTGTGATTTTTATGTGAAACAAAGTATTATCCTTAGGATATTAAGCCTACCTCAAATTACTGCATTGAGATATACATTATTACATCTACATGTAAAATTTTGGATCTGTGGCTACCTATGCTATGTTAGTTTCACACCAAATATTTGAAAACATTTCTACAATATCTGATGTTTTTTTTTTACATCTGATGTCTGCCACTGGGATTGAGTTATAATTAACACCCAACCAGGTTTTTAAACAAATAGACACTAATGTAACACTGAACACAATTCAATTTCATAACTATATTATATGCAGTAAATTTCTGCCCATTTTCTTCCTACCAATTTATTCATGTGTTCAGATATTTACAAGCTCTATTGTTTTTTCAAGGTGTTTTAAAATTGATCTGTAGATATTTGGGATGTCTGTATGAAATAAGCATTTTTTATTTTCTCAGTGAAGATTCACTTGAATATTTGTCATTAATTCATCTAAGGAAATAAGACTTTTCAGATGCTATTCCTTAATCTCACATATGCCAGAAAAGCTTAAAAAAAAAAAACAAAACCAATAACCAACCAACCAAACAAAAAAGCCAAAACAGCCATAAGTGGCCACCCTCACAGAAAGAGTATCTTGCTGAGCATATCCGCATACATGAGAAAAACACTGAAAACAAACAAAGGAAACATGTAAACATTAAAATTTTTTCCCTGAGAATAAAAAATATTAGAAAAGAAACACTGAGATACAAAAACCGAGATATACAACTGTATGTGTAGAGCAGAAAAATGCTCCCAAAATGCAATGGTGACAGTCCTGTTGTGAAATGAACTGCATATAGCCAAGTTAATGCTTGTCACTCTAGCAGCATTCCAGGCACTCCAGGCAGGAGTCTGTGCATTCAGTGACATCACCTCTTCCCACAGAGGCACATATGGACTTAAGGAAAGCCCAGAAAGTACAAGTCATACTTAGATTAAATTAGCTGTCGGCTGAAATCATAACACTGAAAATAATCAATTCATCTGGCATTACAACTATGACAAAGGATTATCACTAAGTTCCAACCACACAAGGAAAACAAAATGAGTAACACAAAAACTATGGCTTATCCTTTGAAAGAGGTTACAGAGAGAGAGAGAGAGAGAGAGAGAGAGAGAGAGAGAGAGAGGCAGAGACAGAGACAGAGACAGAGACAGAGAGACAGAGACAGAGAGACAGAGAGAGGAATATACTTGAAGAGATTTGAAAACTGGAAAAGAAGGACTGTGGAAGAACATAAGGAAGTTTTAATTCATACACTCTTAAAGTCACAAGAATTCTGAACTCACACAATGAAGACTTGTGCTCACTGTACATGAATGTCCTGGTATGCATGTGGCACATTTATATGAGGAACTTTGTTGCCTGTGTAGTAAATATGAAGAGGGAGAAAAGCACCAAGTGTCACATCCCCCTCATGGTAAAAAGATTCCTTGATTGTTACATAGCATTCGTTTTCAGTAAAGGCATATAGATAAACGGGGATACACAGGAGCCCAAAGATACAAATCCAGAACATCATAGCAACACGAGTATCTGCCCAGACAGAAGACCGGTGGATTCGTATCAATTCATGTTCAGCAGCTACATATATTTAATCTCGAGTGTTTGTGAACATGCATGCTTCTAACTTTGTTAATTAGTGCAGCTGGCGCACTCAGTACCAAAAGTTCTCCCTCACACCAACTCCACTGCCACTGAGAGTTCTGAAACTCTTCCCTTAGGCTCTGCATCTGAGGCTCTGTGTTTGGCTTGAAAACAAGTCGGGGGAAAATGTGTTTTTGGATCTTCTCTAGCCACGGGGACCATGACTTCAGACAAGAAGACACACAACAAGAGCTTGGGAGTCAGCTTTCTGATCGGGCTGTCTTGGCCAAGTTTGAAGCATGAAACTTTTCATGTGAC
>NC_140493.1:64799614-64939614 GCF_964271855.1 Acomys minous | reverse complement strand
CTAGAAAGGACTTTAAGTACTATATTGGAGAGTTAAAGAGAGAGAAGACAGCCTTGTCTTCTCCCTGGTTTCAGTGGAATTGCTTCAAATTTCTCTTTATTTAGTTTGATGTTACCTATAGGCTTGCTGTGTAACGTCTTTACTGTGTATAGATATGTGCCTTCTATCCCTGAGCTCTCCAACACTTTTAACATGAACAAGTATTGGATATTATCAAAGGCTTTTTCAGCATCTAAGGAGATTACCATGTGTTTTTTTTTTACTTTAAGTTTCTTTATACTGTGAAGTAAATTGATGGATTTCCATACATTGAACCATTCCTACATTCCTGGAATGAAGCTTACTTGGTCATGATGGATGGCATTTCATCTGTGTTCTTGGATTCTGCTTGTGAGCATCTCATTAAGTATTTGTGTGTCATTGTTCATATGGAAAGCTGGTCTGAAATTCTCTTTCTTTGTTGGGTCTGTTTGTGGTTTAAGTATCAAGGTAACTGTGTTCTCATAGAATGAGTTTGAGTGTTTTTCTGTTTCTATTTTGTGGATTAGTTTGAAGAGCACTAGCTATTCTTTGTAGGTCTGGTAGAATTCTGTGCTGAAGCCATCTGGTCCTGTGCTTTTTTTTTTTTTTGGTTGGGAGACTTTTGATGACTTCTGTTTTCTTATAAGATGTAGGATTATTTAATTTTTTACCCAATCTTGATCCGACTTTAGTAAGTGGAATCTGTCACTTGTTGTTGAATAGAGAGTTGTTCAATTTTCATACAATCGAAAGACATTTTATTATTGTTGTTGTTGTTGAGGTCTAGCTGTAGTTCATGGTACTCTGATAAAATATAAGGTATTATTTCAATCCTCTTATATCTGTTGAGGCTTTCTTTGTGACAAACAGTATGGTCAATTTTGGAGAAGTTTCTGAGGGATACTGAGAAGGTGTACTCTTTTGTGCTTGGTTGTTAATGTCATTATTTCTGTTTTGTTGGCCTGTACTTTGGCAAGAATGGGGTGTTGAAGTCTTCCACTATTATTGTGTGTGGGACTATTTATGGTTGAAGCTTTATTAATGCTTCTCTTACAAATGTGTGTACCCTTGTATTTGGGGCATAGATGTTCAGAATTGGGGTCTTCAGAATTGATGGATTTTTCTTTTGATGAGTATGAAGTGTCCTTCCTCATCTGTTTTGATTAATTTTCTAGAAAGTCTATTTTAAGAGCTATTAGAATGCCTACTCCAGCGTTCTTCTTGGGTTCGTTTGCATGGAAAACTTTTTTCCAGCCATTTACTCTCAGGTAATATCTATCTTTCTATGCAACAGAGTGATCCATCCTGTTTATAAATCCATTCTGTTACCTTTGCCTTTTCAATGGTGAATTGAGTCCATTGACATTGAAAAATATTAACGACCAGGGCCTGTTAGTTCCTTTTATATTGATGTTGGTTGTCATAGCATGTTTGTGTGATTTTTCTCTTTTGTTTTTTGTTGTAGTGAAGTTACTTATATCCTGTGCCTTTTGGGCTTGTAGGCAACTCTTCAGGTGGGTGTTTTCCTTCTTGTACCTCCTGTAGAGCTGGGCATGTGCATAAATAGTGCTTAAATTTGGTTCTGCTGTAGAATATCTTGTTTTCTCCATCTGTGGGGGCTGAAAGTTTTTCTGGGCATAATAGTCTGGATTGGCATCTGTGATCTCTTAGGGTTTTTAAGACACCTGCCTAGGCCCTTTTGGCTTTTATGGTTTCTGCTCAGAAGTCAGGGGTGATTCTGATAGAATTGCAATTAGATGTTACTTGGCTTTCTTCCCTTTCAGCTTTTAACATTTTTCTTTGTTCTGTATTTTCAGTGTTTAGGATTTTCTTTTTCTTCCATTATTTTGTTGAGTTTTTTTTCCTGAGCCTTGCAGCTTGGAATCGTCTCTTTCTTCTATTCCTATTATTCTTAGATTTGGCTTTTCATGGTGTCCTTGATTTCTTGGATGTTTTTTAGTCAGGGATTTTCTATATTTAACATTCTTTGACAGATACTTCAATTTCTTCACTTGTCTCTTCTACAACTGAGATTATTTCCTCCATCTCTTGTGTTCTTTGGGTGATGCTTACCTCTGTAATTCCTGTTTTCCACCCTATGTTCTCTATCTCCAGGATTTTGTCAGTTTGTGCTTTCTTTCTTGTTTCTGTTTCCATCTTCAGATCTTGAACCATTTTATCCATTTCCTTTACCTGTTTGTATTTTCCTGCATCTTTGAGTGATTTATTCATTTCCCCTTTTAAGGCCTCAATCTTTTCACTCTATCTTTCTATATTTCTTCCAGGGTTTCCTCTTCAAATGCCATTATCATCTTCATTAACATAAATTTAATGTCAGTTTCTTGTGTTTCAGTTGTGTTGTGGTATCCATGGATGATTGTTGTTGCATTACCGGCTTCTGGAGATGTCATATTGCTCTGGTTTTTGTTGGTTGTGATCTTACACTGGCCTTCAGCCATCTGGTTGTCTCTGGAATTGGCTGGTAGTTCCTGGTGTCTGCTGTAGATATTGTGGTGTGGGAAGAGCCCTAGGCAAGAAGGTGGATGTTCCTGCAGGAGCCATTCTTGGATTGGTTGGTATGTTCTCTGACTGGATTCTCAAGGAATTGCACACAGTTATCTTCAGATATGTGATCATGCAGACAGACTGGGATCTGTCAGAGTCTGGGAGCCCTCCTCTCATCAAGACAAGTCCTGGAGTCAGACAGCTCACTACTGGATTTCTTGCTCTGAGGTTAATACATTCCATATCTCCAGACACTATAATCAGACACTTGGCTCCTTGGGTCCAGACATTTTGGAGAATCTGTGACTACAGAGGTCTAGTGGGTCAACATGTAGAGACAGGTTGAGCTTTGGCATGATGGCTGTGGCTGTTTCTGTGGCTCCTAGGCCTAAGGAGCCATGCACCTCAGTATCTGAAAGGTATCTATGCATAGGATGGTGTGAGTATATGGGTGGCCAGAGACTGATACCCTGCTCCACTCTAAACCTGGGGTCTTTTTTCACAATTATCCAGGTGACCTGAGGTTGGAACTAGTTGTTTGCCTCATCGTGGGCTCTCCTCTCATCTGGAAAACACAGATGCTGGAGTTTTGGGTTACACAGGATTGCCAGTTCATAGGTCTGCAATTGCTGTTGTTTTGCTAACCACATACAGTGGATGATTGGAATTGCTATCTTGGGACCTCTCCACTAATTTTTACTACAGGAAAAACCAATGTAATATGTCACCACGTAATACGCCACCTACAAAAACTCAAATCTCATGGAAATATCCCCCTAATGAAAATGATATGGAAGAAATTAGAGACCAATAAAAAGAATAGCTATAAATATGTTCAAAGTACTTAAAGAACACAAAAACAAAGAAAATTATCTGGGTAGTTCAACTGATGACATGAAAATAGACTTTGCAGTTTTTAAGAAAATAAAAACTAAAACAATGCTGAAAAGGAAAACCTAACTCAACATCCCTAGTCATCAGGGAAATGGAAATCAAAACGAACTTGAGATTTCCTTTTATACCTATCTGAATGATAAAGATCAATAACTCTAATGACAGCTCATGCTGGCAAGGATGTGGTGAAAGGGGAACACTCCTCCACTGCTGGTGGGAGTGCAAACTTGTTCAACCACTCTGGAAAGATATATGTCACTTTCTCAGAAAAGTGGGATTAGCTCAATCCCAAGACTCAGCTATACCTCTCCTGGGCATATATCCAAAAGATGCCTCACCGTACAGCAAAGACATTTGCGCAGCTATGTTCATAGCAGCCTTATTTGTAATAGTCAGAACCTGGAAACAACTGAGATGTCCCTCAGCTGAAGAATGGATCAAGAAACTGTGGTACATCTATACAATGGCATACTATTCAGCTAACATGGTAGTGTACTCTGTAGATGAAGGCAAAACAAAATGGAGGACTCTAGAAATGATTCACAAACTGCCATGCAGTGTCAGAATATGAAAATATTCAGCGAGCATTTTCAGTTAGTATACTCCAACTTCTACCATTTATAATCACACTCAAAACACAAGGGCTGGCATGAAAGTGGGTGACTGGCACAAGGATATTTTGCACTGCTGAGTTTCTGAATTTATCATGGAAGAAAAAGGAAAGAAGCCATACACCAACAGAACACACATGAAGAAGAGATAAAATATCATACAATGTTCTTTGATCCTCTGAGAATTTTTTTCCTCTGTGAGATATAAGACTCACTCAAACTGAGCTCTGACACTTGCAGAGTTTCTCCTGAGAAGGAGCAAGTAAGACTGCAAGAAAACTATTCTCACCCATGGGGATCAGATGGCTGCAATTGCACAATGTCTAATATCTGTACAATGTTTGTTGAGAAGGCCTTACTTAGGGAAGTACAAAGCCATAAAACTAGATGCCATCAAATCTAAAAATTAACAGTGTTTGAGACAGCTGTGTTGGTATGCTGCTTTATACCTAGCATTAAGAAGGCAGAGGGAGGTAGACCCCATAGAAGATCAGGCTTGGACTACAAGGCAAGTTCTGAGCAAGAAAGCACAATAGAGTGATATACTTATTCAGTGAAACAAAACAAGAATCAACAATACAGTACAGTACAATACATAATGCAAACCCACATTGTCCATGCATTTATTGGAGGATTACTCTTTGTTGGTCCAAAAGACAACTTGAGTCTATCTCATACAGCTGAATGCTCAAAATTATTTAAAAGAGGCTTTCTAATTTTGTCCTAATATATAGTGCATTTTATAACTGTAAAAAAACAGTGTGGCCTCATATTCACCCGCAGTATATATACTGCACTTTTCCTCATGCTAAGGTGTAACATTAAGAATGCATCATGAGTTCTTAATAAAGACATATTTCTGAATGCTGTATACACACTCTATAGTTTATACACCTCAGATGGAAAATAACAGAAAGTAAAAATTTGCTTAGTAAATGTTAATGTTTTCAACCATTATTGTAGAGTTCCATTATTCTAGAGTTCAGCAAAGATTCCATCAAATATGCACGGGTTCCTTTTGAGACTGATTTCTAAACAACTCTTGGAATACTAGGCCTGGGGGCAAATCCCACTCTCTTGAATAGGCAAGGTAGAACAGGGGACTTAGAAAGCATGGATGAACTTAAATCCCAAGAGTGTTGTAACTGCTACAACAGCACGAGGACCATGTTAGTAAACAAAAGAAAATGGAATGCCTCTCCCAGAGGATTCTTCCATAACAACCTGGCAACCAGAGGATAAATAAAAACATCCCAATAAGCCCCAGGATATATGACCTGAAGTTTATGGACATGGGTACATATCCACAACACAACTTTGACATCTGGTGTCCTCCTGCACAGCAGCAGAAAGCTATTCAGATCCCTGGCTGGGTTCTCACTGCCTGTCTCCCAGCCCTACTACTCTTCTAGGCTGCAGTTCCCCTACTGCTCTGCTGACTCCTGGAGGATGCCACACAGGGTGCCCTGCAACTAAGGGGAGTTTTTCTGTCTGCACAAGATACAGAGATACCATGTGTGTCCTCTATTTGGTTCTGAGCAAGGTAGCTTCTAGAGGTCCCTCTGGGAATGCTGGGCTTTCCCAGCCTATCATGGCCTGGTTCAGGTAACCTGGCTCCTATAACCTAGTTCTTACCTTGCACTTGTACAAGTGCTGAATTTTCCAAGCCCATACAACCTCTGTATCACTTCCTCATCATGTCTCAGATGAGACAATTGCCCCAGGCCCAAAGATACCCACCTGCCTCACTCTGTCAAGGCTACCTTCAATACAACTCCACTTGTTAGGCTGTCCTGGACCTGTTCTATACAGCTTCCCCACAGGTAGCTGCCATTTGACACCAGAACAGTGTTTATAAATGAGCACAGAAATAAGAAAACAATACAGTGTGAGAGGTACAAGATGAGATATCTTCATTGTGCACAAGCTTATAAACTTAGGGCTGAAAATCTGTGATGAATTAAGTAGTGCAATCATCTAATGTCATCACAGGGGCCTCCATCCATAGATCAGCTAATATTGGCAGTCCAGGAGTCTGTCTGTCTGGTTACATTCTCTAGATTACTAAGGGACAGTCCAGAAGCTTAAGTTTCTACTGTCTCCTGTCTCAGATCGATCAGCCCTGATACATGAGCAAATTGATACAAATTATTGTATGGTCATTTGCCAACAAGAGCCTGAATTTACTCAATGTTGTATTAACCATCTTCAATACTACCTTCAATACTGAGAACACCAAAATGTCCTCAAACAATAGCTTCCCATTAGTTGATATGACCATCTTCTTGTATTGAAATCCATGAAGCACTTTTTGCATGGTATGGTTTGATTCACTGTAACACACTGCCTTGTCTCTGGTCTCAAATGTCTGAGTTTTGCTGTTTTTAGTATCAATATTCTAATATAATACTTGGGAATGGGACTAAATACTTTACCATCTTTTTTCAGTACTTCAAAATTATCTTCCCACACACCCTTGGAGACTTTTTTAAAAAAAGGATTTATTTATTTATTACATAGACAGTGTTCTGCCTGTATGTAGGCCTGCACACCCGAAGAGGGCACCAGATCTCCTTATAGATGGTTATGAGCCACCATGTGGTTGCTGGGAATTGAACTCAGGACCTTTGGAAGAGCAGCCAGTGCTCTTAACCACTGAGCCATCTCTCCAGCCCTGCATTGGAGATTTCTAAACTATATATGAGCATGTTCATCCTCTGTTCTTCATAGGTTATTTCCTTAAAGCTTCATAGTCTCCTGATATTTGTTTGGATGGACTCACACATGAAATTAAGCTGAATATAAGTCTTTATTAAAGCATTTTCTTGAGTTTTATTTCATGCTGAATATTTGATATGCTTATAATATTGGCATTGTATAAACGATTTAACAAAGAAATTCAATCCATTTGCTGAGGCTTTTAGAGTGGAACTTATAAGGTACAGCAGAGCTCAAGGATGGTACAATGGTGTTCAGTATTGGTCCATGGACAGCAAACAGGCTTCTGAGGGCCATTGGAGTTGGACTGAATCATAAAAATCAGCCCAGTTTGGACACTGTCTATCAATAATAGGATTGTAGCTGTATTTCCATTTGTCTCACTGCAGACTTCTCCCTTTCCATGAATGCAAGGAAGAGAATAGTCTTCTTTCTAAGGCCCCCCCAAGCCTCTGAACACTGTCTTGAGCTCTTTTAATGGCACCATGTATACTACCATAGTAGTAAGCCTGAAGAGGAGGCAAAAAGACTTCCCTACTTTATTTAACCAATTGTTTTCTCTCTAAAGTCGGTTCTCCGATGTACAAGTTTGGAGGAACAACGAGAGGGTTTGGTCACATGTTGTAGGAGAGGCTCCTCCTGCGGAGATAACAACATTCATATGCACCCACGCAGCCAAGTGGGAATTGACAACAGAAGCCAGTATGCTTGCCAGCGAAGTCCATCCTGTCCAATCAATGGGGTTTATTGGGGTTACTTATATAAATATGGGAACAGAGTTGCTTCTAGGAGCAAAAGGGATTCAAAGACAGTCGCCATCAAGAAATGCAAGCCAACATGACATACAGCTTATGAACACTGAGCACCCAGAGCACACTACACAACTGTAGGCTTATCTACAGGGAAAAGGGCATCGTATCTTACTGGTTCAAGCCATCAAACCCCTTCTATGCAGCAACACTGGTGTGAGTTTCTTCAGATGTTACTAAGCACAATTATTCCTGTCTGCTTCAGGGACTTCTTGATGCTATTTTGAGTGGTTTATTTCCTGTTTTAATTCACTTCCCTAGAGGATGAAATGTTTTAGCCTCAAAAATAGCCAAAACAACAAAACAAAACTGCTACACAATAGAATATTCTTAGGGATTCTCCATTTCATCTTCACTATGAAGTAGTTGAGGCTGAAAAAGTAAAACATTTTAACAGATTTTTTTTCTACAACATCACATTTGCATGTATTCCTTCAGTATAAAGTCTTGATATCTTTTCACCAAGATTTGAACATAATTACTTAAAGGCATTCCCAGGTTTCTCACATTCACAACGATTTTCTAGTGGGGAACCTGTAGTGGCCCATTGGAACAGAGTCTGGACAAAGCATATGCCATATTATTTACTATTTAACCTTCTTTTGTTCCAGTATGAAGTTTCTGATGTTTTCTTAGGCCTGAGAGGCAGGTAGAGACTGGGCCATACACACTGCATTGATTAGGCTTCTCTCCTGTATCAATTCTTTGATGAGTTCTAAGGTAGGCTTCTTAGATAAAGGGTTGGTCAGATTCATGGCATTGCTAAAATTCACACTTCTTCCACTATGAATTTTCTGATGTTTTCTAAGAACAGAGCCACCGGTAAAGGACTCTTCACATTCACTACATTTGTAAGGTTTCTCTCCTGTATGAAGTCTCTGATGTGTTCGAAGATGATCTTTCTGGATAAAGCGTTTGTCACAGTCACTGAAGTTGTAAGGCTTCTCTCCTGTATGGATTTTTTGATGTGTCCTAAGATTGGCTTTCTGGATAAAGCATTTGGCACAGTAACTACACTTGTAAGGTTTCTCTCCTGTATGGATTCTGTAATGCCTTCTAAGGTAGGCTTTCCAGATAAAGCATTTCTCACATTCATTGCATTTGTAAGGTTTTTCTCTGGTGTGACATTTCTGATGCTTCCTAAGGTCTGAGCCAACCGTGAAGGATTTCCCACATTCGCTACATTTGTAAGGTTTCTCTCCTGTGTGAATTCTCTGATGAGTTCTAAAATTGGCTCTCTGGATAAAGCATTTGTCACATTCACTACACTTGTACAGTTTCTCCCCTGTTTGAATTCTGTGATGTCGTCTAAGGTTGGCTTTCCAGATGAAGGATTTGTCACACTTAGTACATTTGTAAGGTTTCTCTCTGGTATGGATTTTCTGATGCATTCTAAGGTCTGAGCCAACAGTAAAGGATTTGTCACATTCACTACATTTGTAAGGTTTCTCGCCTGTGTGAATTCTCTGATGTTTTCTAAGCTTAGCTTTCTGGATAAAGGATTTGTCACATTCACCACATTTGTAAGGATTCTCTCCCGTATGGATTTTCTGATGCATTCTAAGATCTGAGGCAATGGTAAAGGATTTGTCACATTCACTGCATTTGTAAGGTTTCTCTCCTGTATGAATTTTTTGATGTTGTCTCAGGTGGGCTTGCTGGACAAAGCACTTGTGACATTCACTGCATTTGTAGGGTTTCTCTCCAGTATGGATTCTTTGATGTATTCTAAGAGATGAGTCAACGGTGAAGGATTTCTCGCATTCACTACATTTGTAAGTTTTCTCTCCTGTATGAATCTTTTGATGTGTTTTAAGTTGGGACTTCTGGATAAAACATTTGTCACATGCTGAACATATGTAAGATTTCTCTCCTCTATGAATTCTCTGATGCCTTTGAAGGCCTGAAGAAGTGGAAAGGAACTTACCGCATTTGTTACATTGGTAAAGCTTCTCTCTATGGTGGATTCTGTAATGGTGTTCAAGGTGTGATAATGTATAGAAGGACTTGCTACATTGCTTACATTCGTAAGGTCTCCCCTCCTCCATGAATTTTCTGAGGTTTTCTAAGACCTAAGCATCAGAGAAAGGATTTTCTACCATCGTTATATTTGTAAGTCTCCTCTCCAGTGTGGATTCTGTAATGTTTTTTAAAGCCTGATGAATGATAAAAGCATTTACCACACTCTGTACATTTGTACGGTTTTTTTCCATAATGAATGTTGTAATGTACATTGTGGTGTGACAAATACAGAAAGGACATGTCACATTCTGTAAAGTTATAGGGTTTCTCCCCAGGATGAGCTCTCTGATGTCTATAGAGGCTCAAATAGGTCCTGAAGCATTTCCCACATTTCCTGCACTGGTATGCTTTCTTTCCACTACAGAGTTGTTTCATCATGAGTTTATGTTTCCAGTAAAAAGATGTATCATACTGTGTATTTCTGTGTCCTTTCTTTCCAGTGTGGACTTGTTGATATTGGCTAATGACAGAACACAAATTTAAATATTCTCTATAATCTTTATATTTGTCTCGTTCTTCTCCAATGTCCCCACTTTTCTGTGTCGTGGGAGTTGATGGTTTAATGGCGGCATCCTTGAGGTTCCCACTTCTGTACTCGCAGTTTTCTGTAGTATCATTTGTGTTACAAGATATGCCTTGGGAGGATTCATGAACTATTTTGCGAAACTCACAACATGTGTAAGACTTCTTTTGGGTACTTGCATGTTGACAGACAATATGCCTTGATCCTTGATCCACACCTTCCTCATATTTACCACATATGCAATGGTTCTCTGGAAAATTAGCACAATTAGGGACAATAAGGATTGATGCTTGATTAAACAGAGTCAATAACTGATGCCTCCTTAAGTTCTCAAAGACAGATAAACTAGCAATTATTATAAACAGAGCCCTCGGCAGAGGACTTTTTTTTCCTTATTATTAACGGATGCTCAGAAGAACTTCTACTCTGATCTCTATCAACCTGAGAGGACCAATAATAGCCTTCTCTCTCTAATCTACATATGTTACAGAAGGTTTAATGAAATGGTAATCAAATAATAATGCAATTTCAGAAAGACACTCTCTAAACAAGCATATAGGAAACTCTATCTATTTTTTTTGTTTGTGTTTTTGAGAGAGTCAAACTGTGTAGCTTTCATCGGCTAAAACTCAGTATAACCCATGCCAGCTAGACACTCACCAGATCCACTTGCTTCAGCCTTCCTCCCTAGTGACAGGATTAAAATCATGCTGTGCCAAAACTAGAGACCATATCTCAAAAAAATGAATAAAATAAAACAAACAGACCCCAATACACACACCAACAGCTTTCTGTATTTTAAACCTCTCCATTTTTAAAAAAATCAGAAACAGGTACACAGCTTAAACCAAGAGTAAAATCAAAGTATTCCAACAACAAAATATTGCACTACATTGCATTTCACTGTTTTGAATATTCAATTTTCTTTGAATTCTAAAATCAGGATTAAAAACAAGATGAAAGGGTTAGAGAGCGCTTATACTATATAGCATTGTGTATTCTTTGCACAGAACACTGAGAACTGTAAAATTACAGCTACTGTTATTAGATTTTTTTCTTCCTGATAGTCTGTAGACAGGTCATAAACTTTCTAGAGATAAACATACATACCCACAAAGTAGGTAAATACAGAGAAAGGATGGGTGATGAATTTTACAAGAAAAACACTCTTACCTACAAAAACTAGGTTGCTGTGATTCTCCCACATTACGTCCATGTACAAAGCCCTTTGAGAAGAGTTGAGAAATTCCCACTCCTCCTGGGCGAAGTCCACAGCCACATTGCTAAACGTCAACAGATCCTGTAATGAAAGGTTACCCATTTGCCATGTGCAGCTGGACAAAGTGCTCGCCTAGTTGAAAAGAGACCTAAAGAATTAGAGGCAGTTTTGTGATATAGATGAGGCATGCCATTTATTCAAAGGCAAACGTTCTCCAATGATGCTGCAGACCGTGGTTCAGAGCACTGATGGCACTTCCGGAAAACTCAAGTTGATTGTCAGTACCCATAGGGCACTACACAATAGGTTGTAACTCCAGTTACACCAGATTCAATGTTTTCTTCTAGACTTTCTAAGAAGAATGTACTCATATTACTCATGCATACATTCAGGCAAATATACCCACAAAGTAAAAATGCGAGTTAATTTTAATAAAAGATGCACTCCAAAATACTCACAATCTCTCTCTATATTCTCTATCTGTGAAAACAGGATGACATAATAGACATACAATCAGCAAACTTTGGGTACATATAAGATACACATTTGAGGTCTAGATCCAGGAGTATTCCTTTATGAAGCCTGTGTTGATATCAAATGGTATCACATTGTTGCAACGCAGATGAAAAGAATTACGAGCAAAACTGTGATTCCATTGTCAACCTTGCTCAATAAGAACACTGCACCAGGGCCTCATCTGACTCAATTCTAACACGCTCAGCTGGAGATCCTGTGATGTAGGTTACAATGCTACACCATTTGTAAAACAAAGAGGTAGAGTATGGAATGCAGAGTTTACAGATAAATAAAAAGTCAAGGTCAAGTATGCAGATATAAGTGAGTATATACCATTTGAGTCTTTCTGCTTCTGGGTTAACTCACTCATTATGATCATTTTCTAGCTCAATCCATTTGTCCACAAATTTCGGGAAGTCCTTGTTTTTAATAGCTGAATAATATTCCATAGTGTATATGTACCACAGTTTCTTTATCCATTCTTCTACTGAGGGACACTTAGGCTGTTTCCATGTTCTGGCTATTGTGAATAAGGCTGCTATGAACATGGTTGAGCACATTTTCTTGTTGTGTGCTGGAGTATCTTCTGGGTATATTCCAAGGAGTGGGATAGCTGGGTCTTGAGGAAGCCCTATTCTCATTTTTCTGAGATAGCACCAGATAGATTTCCAAAGTGGCTGTACTAGTTTGCATTCTCACCAGCAATGAAGGCCTGGGGGCACTCAGAGGAAGGACAGCAGGCTACCAAGAAGAGACTTGATACCCCATGAACATATACAGGGGGAGGAAATCCCCCTCAGCAACAGTCATAGGGGAGGAGAGTAAGGGGAAAATGGGAGGGAGGGAAGAATGGGAGGATACAAGGGATGGGATAACCATTGAGATGTAACAAGAGTAAATTAATAAAAAAATTTAAAAAATAAATAAATAAAAAGTTAAGGAGCTTGGGTCTCCTTACTAGCAGCAAGGGGAGTAAGGTCACTGCACACATCCGACATTCCAGACAACACACAGAATCAAGTACTTTGTGGAATTACCATATGAGGATATTTTCAGTATCATCAAGGAAATAGAAAAACCACCATTAAACAGCATCAATATTACCTACATTTTTCTGAAAGTCAACAAAACCAATATGGATGACCGATAATTTTGGAAATTGTTGAGGGCTGTGCAGGAGGAACAACAAAACAGTTTTAGAAACTCATGGAATGTGGCCCATGGGTTAGCACAACCATGATGAGTGCGCCTCGGGTGGCCGAGGCCCAAGGACTGTGTTCTGAGAACTTCATGCTGTTATGGAGCATCGCTCTGCTTGCTTCCCTTGTCATCGCCACATCCCATAATATATGAGTTGTATGAAAACCCTAAGGGGGCTTTTAACCCATCACCGGCACTTACCAATCGTAATGTTTGATCTTTTTCAGGCATTGCTGCTGGAGCAGATTAACGATTCAACCACCACCCTTGGAAAGAACTTAAAGATGCAGATTGTTAGCAATGGCCACCACTTTTAGAAAGAATTTGGAAAAAGATTGTTTAGTAATGTCAGGTAAAGAAGGTTTTGTTAGTGGCTCTGATGTAGAGTATCTTGAGGAATAACTTGAAATTCAGAAAGGTACACACTAATGCTTGAGCTAGGGAGTTTTTGAGGCCAGAGAACAAGAACAATACCCCAATTAGCACTAGCTAATCTGACTCTGCAGAAGTTGTGCTGGTGATTAAGGTAAAGAATAATTACTTGTACCAATTTTTGCCCTCATCTTCCTGATACGATTTGATAAAAATTGTTACTGAGTAGATAACTGCTTGTTTTTATATATAAGTTTAGATTTGTGATTCTTTTAAGATTTGCATAACAATCCTTTTTATGATAATTGATTCTTTCTTTGTAACCCCAATTATACAATTATAGCCTAGCAATAAAGAGAAAGTGGCTGAGAAAGAAATTACTTTGGTTGCTTACAGTTTGTTAATTCATAACAGGTTGCTTAGTCATAAATGCACGTGCGTTCTTGGGAATAGTTAGTTTTCTTCATTGATAATATGTAGAACATTTGATCATATGAGGGCACTGGGAAACATGTTTTAATTATGTATATTCATTGTTATTGTTCACTTGAAAAAAAACAGAATGAAACCACACTGAGAATTTTGTACTGCTTGAAAGATTTTGCTGGGATATATAAGCTGTAGGAGGAAAAAATGAAATTGTTTGAGCTTGTTGGCGTTTGCTCCATCCACTCAATATGCATGTGTGTGTATGTGTATGTATGTATGTAAAGTTTGTTGGAGCTCACTCTTTGGAATTTGCTACTTCCACCCAATGTGTGAGTGTGTATGTGTGTGTGTGTGTGTGTGTGTGTGTGTGTGTGTATGTGTGTGTATGTGTATGTATGTATGTATGTATGTATGTATGTATGTATGTATGAAATTGTTGAAGCTTGTTGGAACTTGCTTTTTGGAACTTTTCTTGCTTCATCCACTAATGGTGTGTGTGTGTGTGTGTGTGTGTGTGTGTGTGTGTGTGTGTGTGTGTGTATTAGTGTATGATTCTTTCCCATCTTTTCTTTTCTTTTTCTTTGATGGCTACAAGTAGTTCCAACCCAGAGAATCTAGCTTTGTAGCTTCAGAAAAATAGTCTGCTGAGTGATCAGTCCCTGACTCTGCACATGCTGTCTCAGTCAGTCTTCCTTGGCCTGATGAAGTTGGCCTTTGACAAGAAATTCCATGTGGGGGTTCACTACAGAATATGTGTAAATATGTGAAAATGAATGTCCTATGTGATAATGCATTCAGATGATGTAGAAAGATATTCTGTGATAGTTGTAATAAGTTGTGTGAAAATGATACTAAATCTTAATTAATTTTGAATATATTGTTGCTCACATAATTGTCTCAACTAAAATTTTGAAGGTATTAACTTAAGTGCTATTCTTCTTTTCAGTATTTGATCTCAATCATATAAAATGATTTTATATTTCATAGACAAGTGTCACTGATGATGCTTTCTCCATTTTGGAAACAAACAGAATATTATACACTGGCTCCATCATCAATGTACATCAGAAATGTAAATCTGAGAGTTACAGAGATGTCTCAGAGGTATCTGTTTCTGTTACTTGTCTCACAGAGAAATAGTTTAATTTTCTCTACACACATGAGAACTTACATCAGTGTACTAAGGGTTGGGTGGCAATTCAAGGCTACATTGGCAGCAATGGAAGTATGTACTACACACATAAAAACATGCAGATGAACACTCATATACTTAATAAAAACACTGTCTTACGTGAGAAATGAAAACTCTCTGTGGGGTCTTTGACTATATGGTACATAGTTTCTGGGAAAGGAAACGTATAAGATGCAGAGAGCCTTCATCCTCCAAAAGATAAGAGCACTGTTATTAAAAGGGACATTTGTTATGCTTGAAATTTGATGGCTTATGCACAAAGTGAAGCCAATAACTAGAACATTCTTAGTAATACATTTGACATGATGTAATACAGAGGTGGGAACAGGCCTGCTTACACCTTGTGTGAAAACTAAAAGACAAAGAGAAAGTCCTGATTTATCTATTGTGAACTTATCTCTGAGCACTGGAATTAAAAGAATGATATGAGCAACACTTTTCCTGAGACAAATTGTTTTCAGATGTCAACACATCTACAAGTAAGTATATCATCCTGTGTGATATCCAATAGCAAAGATAAAATCCACTATGATGCAATCTGCACCTCCTCATAGAAATAACAGTTTTATGGCAAGAGCAAGCCATGTACTCCTTCCATCATCTGCGTTCTGTAGGAAGCTAAATATTTATTACTGAGATTCAAAACAGTGAGTCTCTTCTATTTCAATTTTACCATAAATTGTGATGTAGGCCAAAAAGTCCACGTGTTTTCATGGCTACGAAACCTCCCTGAAATGCAACCATATGAGACACGAGACCTCCCTTCTTCACTAATGTATTAGGACAAGAGTCCATCCTCTGTAAGAACTGGGCATCTATAGGTTTACTTGATCACCAATTATAATAGAAATACATATTTCCTTTCAGAATTATAGGTCTTAAGTGCATGAAAATAATGTCATCACAGTCATAAGCCCGGGAGGATACAATGGGGCAAGACTGTCAAAGGTGACAAAATGCAAACGCCTAATCTTAATTATCAGAGAAGAAAAATAAGAAAAAAATAGGAAATAAACACTTTGGATAACTTTATCAAAGACAGAAAATTAAAGGCGTGCATGATTTCAACAACAACAAATCTTCAAAGGCATGTGGACACAACACTGACCTGGTGTACATTTATTGGAGAAGCATCCATTCCTTCTGTTGCTCCACTCTGAATTTCTATCTCAGGAACAAAGACTGTAACTCTTCAAGACATTTCAGACTAAGCTATCAAAAATAAGAAAGCTAAATTTAGTACAATCCTGTTACAGACAATGCTATCCCACATAAGAACACCCCAGAACGAAAAAGATACAAGAGGTACTGTCCACACTCTTATAGACAGAGAAGCACAGAGGATATATTTAGAGTGATGACAGAAAATAACTGTAGATCTTATCACTGCACCCAGAAATGTTGGTTCTTAAAAGACTTTGAGGAAAAAAGCACACTTGATGAAAGAAAAGAAATAGCACAGGTCATCCACTCAAGCAATGCCAAAGTTCACAATTGGAGATAAACCATACATAGAAAAATCAGAGAGAATTTATCCATGATAACACAGGGAATAAAGACATTTTACATAAAGAATAGATGAACAGAGGGCAGCTGGGTGCAGGATATCATTTCCAACTCTCTCTCTCTCTCTCTCTCTCTCTCTCTCTCTCTCTCTCTCTCTCTCTCTCTCTCTCTCTCGCTCTCTCTCACACACACACACACACACACACACACCAACAAACCATTATTTCTAACTGGAGGGAAGAAACATACTACCAGTAATTTTATCAACCAGAATATTTTTTCTAAAAAGTCATAAGAGAAATACAAAACCTGCAATATGAAAAGTTTGGAAATGTCTAAGACAAAGTTCAACAGATTTTGTGATGAGCTACCAAAGCGACAAGGAATAAACAGAACACTCCAAGGCCCACAGTCCAGTGCAGAGGAAAAATGAGCAGCGTTAGCAGGAAAAGTGGAAGAAGACAAAGATGCATGCCTTCCCTGGTCCCATTTACTCCAGAGGCTTAAGAGTGAGCTGGAGAAATTTGAATAGGCCAAAGGATAAGAAGGAGATAATGCTGGGAAAGAACGGCACCATACTCGTGTTTAAAGATCATGATGTCACAAAATTCCCCACAGATACCGTGTGAAAAAAAATCTCAGAATTTTAAGTGTTTTAACTATTATTGAAAAATATAAAACCAACACACAAAATGACTAGTTTTCCTATAAATCTGTAATGACCATTTGAAAAGCAAATTAGAAACATACCCCATTCGGGTAGCTTCAGAAAGAACTAAGAAAAAGCCTAAATAATGATGATGTCCCTTCTGTGAGGAGATTTTTAAGGCACTGGAAAGAAAAATGAGAAATCAGAGTACATAGGAAGTGAAGTGCCATGCACTCTGACAAATGACAGGAACTGAACTAACAACAACCAGCAGCACTGATGCAATTCCCATCAGCAAAATACTGACATTTTTCCCAACCAGAAACTGTCACATGGTCACAGGAAAATCCCAAATAGCCACGTGAGGCGCTCAACCCTAAGAGAAGGTAAGAGAAGTTTTCTTTAAGTAGAAATTAGGGGTCCAGGAAACTCAGCCTCCTGCCCAAGAATTCGCAACCTTAGGTGAGAGAGCGAAAATCAGATGGATTCTCCTTAGTCCTTTGCCACAAAGAATTTCGGACAATTATTAAAGTGTTCGTTAAGATCCAAAACCCAAATATATTCAGAGGTACAGCTTTGTAACTTTATAGTCACAGGAACTAGTGTAAAGAAAGCCCATGAAAGGGGACATAAAATCTCTTCCAATTATATAAACAAACAAACAAATAAATAGAGAGAGAAAAAACATTTTTCTTCCAGGGCTATCTTGGCAGGGCTGGCCAAATGGACTCCACAGCCACTTGGCTTGCAGGCATGTCCTGTGTGTTTGCAGCTCATCTTCCAAGCAAGCAAACCAAGCCCACTGGAACTTTAAAGCACTCCACCCTCACTGCCTGTTTCAATGAGGAGGTGGGGATTGGGGGATTGGGGATTTAGGGGAATGGGGGTGTCTTTCCTAGGTTGGAGCACTGAAAAGTTTCTAAGGCAACACCTGAATCCCAAAGAGTGGTGAGAGGTGGGGGTGGGGGTAGGGGGGAGAGGGTGGGAAGGGGGTTGGAAGGGGGTGGGGGGGAGAAGGTGCAGTGCTCTGCTGCAGCAGCTTGAGCTTGCTTGGCTAGCCCAAAGCTTAGGGTTTTTGCTTTTGGTTTTGGTTTTAGTTTTGGGTTTTGTTTTTTGTTTTTGTTTTGCCTGTTTGATTTTTCTTTGTTTTCCCTCACATTGGGAGTAACTCAATACACATTGATCAATGCTCCCTCCATGGGGAGAGAGTAATACAGGCCTAACCTCTAGTATAGGAAAGATGGCACTTAGGACACAAAGAACTAAAGCCAATGCTGATGGAATTTCCTGAGGTATTGCACATTCATTATGTGGAGGACACTCTCTTCTCCTGCTTATCTAATCAATACTTAAATGAGTGCTTAACTTTCATGGTAAATAAACAAAAAGAAGGAAATCTAAAATTTTGGGTCTTGTCCACTGGGTACATTTTTGTTTTGTTATGTTTTTCTAGACAGGGTTTCTCTGTGTAGCCTTGGCTGTCCTGGACTCTTTTTGTAGACCAGGCTGGCCTCGAACTCACAGTGATCCGCCTGCCTCTGACTCCTGAGTGCTGGGATTAAAGGCGTGCACCACCATGCCCAGCTATGGGTATATTCTTATCTTTCAATCACTAGTGAAGATTTAGGTCTGCTCTTTAAATTGCCTTTAAGATGCTTGGTTATATTCTGTGGAGAGATGGCTCAATGGTTGAGAGCACTGACTGCTCTTCGAAGGACCTGGTTCAACTCCCAGCACCCACAGGGCAGCTCACAACTATCAATAACTCCTGTTCCAGGGGATCTGACACTCTCACACAAATGTACATGCAGTCAAAACACCAATGTACATAAAATAAAAATAAATTATTTTAAAAAACGAAGTGTAACACCTGAAGCAAGATGGCTTATTAGCTTCTTTAATAATGCTACTGCTGGAGTGCTAACTCATAGAACTAATCCCTTACTGCTTATTCTTCCCTCTTCTTCTTGGCCTGATGGAATTACGTATCAACAAGATAATGGTATTATAGAAATTTATTTATGTCAAAATTCTATGCAACAATCTGTAACTCATTATTTACAAGAAATTATAGACTTAATAGTGATGAAAAGGACACGTCTTAAACAGCTTACTGGCAAAGAGCCTACAGAGACCATTGTCTCACTAAATTAAATTCAGGGTAATTATTTCTTCAACACTGATAATTGGTATGTTGCATTAGCATGTTACTTGAGATCAATAGATAATCTCTATCCAAAGGATACCCTCTTAACACTGCTCAAAGATATACCACAGTATTGCCTAAAACTAATTACATTAAAGAAAAGAGTTAACCCAGAAGCAGAAAGAGTCAAATGGTATACACCATTTGAAGGATCCAGAGGGTCCTAAAAACCTACAAGAGGATCATTATGATGGGCAAATCTGGGTCCAGGGGTCCTGCTCAAACTTGGCCAAGGACAATACAGGCCGTAAACTTCAAACTCCTACCCAGATCTAGCCAATGAACAGGACATCCTCCACAGTTGAGTGGAGAGTGGGGTCTGACTTTCACACGAACTCTGGTGCCTCTTATTTGACCACGTCTCCTGGATGGGAGGCCTGGTGGCACTTAGAGGAAGGACAGCAGGCTACCAAGAAGAGACTCGATACCCTATGAGCATATACAGGGGGAGGTAATCCCCCTCAGTCACAGTCATAGGGGAGGAGAATAAGGGGAAAATGGGAGGGAGGAAGGAATGGGAGGATGCAAGGGATGGGATAACAATTGAGATGTAATATGAATAAATGAATTAAATATATATATATATATATATATATATATATATATATATAAAATCCCTGTAAAGATTACTTTTAATGTTTTTACAGATGACTCTTCAAAAGGATAAGGAACACATGCTTTCTGTTTTATATACAAAGCCCATATGCTCCACACACACACACAAAATAAGATTGCATCCATCCCTCATTGTAGAGCTTAACAGTCTAAACATTAGGTGTCATTAATTTATTCAATCAGCTTTTATTAGATGTTTCCCAACCACTGCATATTTGAACTGACTGTTGTTTATTTAAAGTTAGAAGACATGTACAGGGTGGCCTAAGGAAAATCGGAGTCTTCCTGTCATGTTGAATAGCTCTGGAACCCTAGTTTGCACATCCTCACCCAAAATGGAGGGGGGTCAGCATTAACTGATCTCATATAAAAATTAGACCATGAAGGATAGAGAGGCATTGAGAATGGAAACTAACCTACCTTAAGGGAAAAGGAATGTTGTAGAAGGATTGTTACAGAAGGTTGAAAAGGTACAACAGAAGCAAACACAAGTTCTTCAAGGATACAGTAGTAAACATAAAATTGGAATGAGTGGGACATGAGCAGTTTAGAGACAGATATAGAGATGACAAAAGTGTGTGTGAGAGAGAGAGGTTTAGTGTACTTGTTTAACTGGGTTTGCTCATCTTAAAAATAAAAGGTACCAGTTCTGTTCCTTCTCTTCAATGGCTTCTAGTGTCTATCCTATTTGCGTTTCTGAGTGAGAATTAAGCATAGAGGTCCTCGGAAAGACTCCATGAAGCTGATACTGAGACTCACAGCCAAACTCTGGAGTGGACCTCAAGGAGTCTTATGGAAGAGCCCTGGGGATAGAAGGACCTGCATCACATGTCAGTTTTCAGACTGTCAAAGCAGAACCCAAGTGGTTTTTGTCAGGGGTGATAAAAAATTATCTCTGAATGGGGACCACATAATATTGTTTTGCCATACTACAGATTGCTTATGAACATTTATGCGAGATAGGCCATATTACATCCATGATTCTCAGTAAATCTCTCCAACCCATCAATAGAATTAAGACAGTCCTCTCCGAAAAATTGTGATGGTTCCTTACATCGACTGGATCCTGTAATGGTTGCAGTTACAATACTTTTTTTAAAAAAGAAGTTGCCTATCCCAGGGATATATATTCTACACTAGAATATAAAGAGAAGTTCCAAAAGAGCCTTAGGATTAGTAAAACTACTAATATTACAGCAAAATTACTAGCCTTCTCCCATGCCTATATTAAACATATTTCCTTTATTAATTTTTATTGTGTTGCCTGCATATTTTGTGTCCATTACATACATACCTGTTGCCCATGAAGTTCAGAAGAGAGCATAAACTCCCCTGGTATTGAATTTATATTTAGTTCCAAGCCACCATGTGCATGCTGGAATCTGATCCCAGAGCTTCTGCAAGAGCAACAATTGCTCTCAATCCAAGCTTTCCTTTAGCAGGTTAAGGTTGTCAGCTCTTCAGTGAAGGTCTTTCGTTGCCTTTGGTGGTCAGGATTAATAAGAATCTAATTTAATTCTTGTACATGCCTCTATTTAGTATTACTGCTACATTTATTTTATGTGTATGAGTGTTTTGCTTGTGTAAATGTATGTACACCGTGACAGTCCCAGGTGCCCACAAATGATAGAAGAAGGAATCAATTCCCCTGGAATTGGAGTTATGAGCCACTATGTGAGTGATGAAAATTAATCTAGGATCTTCTTAACAAACGCTCTTTATATTTGAGGGTGATTCTAGCTCTCACCCCTTCTTTGGGACAAGGATTCACTGCCTAGCCCTGGATGAAATGGAACTCCCTTTATAGACAAGGATGGTCTCAAACTCACAGAGATCCATGTTCATCTGCCTCCTGAGTGCTGGAACTAAAGGTCCATGCCACCACAACTGATTCTGTTATTTAGTTTTAATCTTTTGTTAGACAGGCTGTCATAGAGATAGGTGGCATTTACAGTGAAACACCATCTATCAGCTGTGAACTGATCCAAGGTACACATGAACTCGCAACAGCTTTTGAATGCATGCACAAGACTTGTACAAGATAAAACTATAATGAGCTTAGAAGAAAAAAATCTTACCCCAAAATATAACGAGAGTTCACACATAAAACTAGGGTTATTTCCAGCTACTATTATGTTCAAAGTATTAGACACAGGGCTGCATCTCAGTCATTACTATCTTCTTAGATGAGCATGAACAGAGGAGGAAATCCATAGTGTAGATGAAGAAATGGATCACCACAGGATATTGATTTGTTGGAAGTAAGGGTCAGGGAAGGAAGCCATGTTTTATAACTCAAATAATAGTTTCTCATGGTTAATGATGGATTGGATGTTAATAGATTCAGCAGAGCCAGGAAATCTCTGCATTTTGCTTGATTATTGGTTCTCCCCTCAGTGCTCAGCACAAGCCCAGGTTGAATATTCTATATCTATAGCATGGGTCACACTGTTTATTATATATAGATGATGGCTGCCCTACAAATGAGGCTGTTTGGCCCTGGCTTGGATTTCAGAGTATACATATGAGTTCTGACTGTCATAGGTCTTTCCAGAACCCTAGCTCACTTCTTCCTATGGTCCTTCTGAAACACAGCACTGATAGCATTTTTAATGGTAGTCACACAAGTAGCTTTTTGATAGTGATCTGGGACCAAATATGTCCAACACAGCTTCCTGCCAGGAGCCTTAATATATGGGAATGTGTTTGGCATCATTACACCTGAGGCTGAGATGTGCTCAGACCTGAATTTTGCAGCTTGTATTTATAACTTGGAATAAAGACGATAAATGCAGAGTAGTGAGGCAGAGAATATCCAGACTTTTACAGGGGAGTAGATCCTCCTGGAAAGAAAGGAATTGGGGATAGAGGAATGAGTGCTCCAGTGAGCAATAATTAAACAATGTCACAATAATTTTGTTATGCTAATAATAACAATGAATAAAAATAGCATACTAAGTGCCAATATTTCACAGAGGGTGACTGGTGCTGCATGCTGTGGCTGCCAATATTATACAGGGAAGGTTTGCAAACTGGGCTGCTTTTGACATGATTTAAGATGTGTCTCTGCTATTTGCAAGTCTTTCATTTTTTACTTTTACACTACAACTAACTTTCTTTCCCTTCACTAGGAAACTTGTCTAATTAGAGGGTGGCCTCTTAGTGTCTATGGTCCCTGCTACAAAGAGTTGTTGCTAGAGTCCCTCTCATATTTCTCTGGGCATGTAGCCTGGATTAGTTCTCCAGATTATCGCAGAGATGTCCCAGCCCACAATTTATCTTCTCTTTTCAGACATTTCATCCTCCCACCCCCACTCTCCCAAGGTCTGATCTCCACTTTTATATCTCTGTTTCCTCTTCTACCTTATTCCGTTTCTTTTTTTTATTTTTTATTTTTTATTCTTTTCTTATTCCCTTTCTTCAACCACTACCTTTGTCTATTTTATTTCTCTATCTGATTGAGATTTAAGCATCTTCACTTGCTCACTTGGATTCTCCTTGTCACTTACCTTCTTTTGGTCTATGCATTATACTATGTTTATCCAGTACGATATGGCTAAACTCCACTTATAAGTGAGTATATATACTATGCGTATCTTTCTGGGTCTGGGTTACCTCACTCAGGATGACCTTTTCTGGATCCATCTACTTTCACAAAACTTTCATGATTTCTTTTTTTTTTAATAGCTGAGCAATATCCCATTGTGTAAATGTACCACACTTTCTTTATCCATTCTTCAGTTGAGGGACATATAGGTTGTTTCCACATTCTGGTTATTATAAATAAAGCTGCTATGGTCATAGCTGATCAAATGTCCTTATATGGTGGAGCATCTTTTGGGTATATACTCACGAGTGGTATAGTTGGGTCTTTGTGCCGTTTGGGTAGTAGGGTGACTGTGTCTTCAAAGAATGAGTTTTGAGTTTGGTAATTTCATTCTGTTTCTCTTTTTCTGGAATAGTTTGAGGAGTATTGGTATTAGTTCTTCTTTGAATGTCTGGTAGAATTTTACACTTAAGCAATCTGGCTCTGGACATTTTTTTTTTGGTTGGGAGATTTTGATGATAGCTTCTATTTCCTAGGAGGTCATAGGACAGTATAAAGTGTTTGCCCGGTCTTGGTTTATCTTTGTCAAGTAAAATGTATTAAGAAAACCACACATTTCTTTCTATATTTTACAATTTTGTGAAATATAGGTTTTTGAAGTAAGACCTATTGATTTTTTTCATTTCCTGTGTCTGTTTTTATGTCCCCTTTTACACTTCTGATTTTTATTAATTTGGAGACTCTCCATGTACCTTTTAGTTAATTTGGCAAAGGGTTTATATAACTTGTTGATTTTCTCAAAGAACCATCTCTTGGTTTCATTGATTATTTTAATTATTCTTTTGGTTTCTAATTTATTGATTTCAGCCCTGAGTGTGATGATTTCATGTCATCTATTCCTCTTTGGTGTGTTTGTTTCTTTTTGCCCTAGAAGTTTCATATATGCTGTTAAATTGCTAGTATGGGATAAATCCAATTTCTTCATGAAGGTGCTTAATGCTATGACCTTTTCTCTTAGCATGGCTTTCGTTGTGTACCACAAGTTTGGGTATGTTGTGCCTTCATTTTCACTGAATTCTCTAAATTTAATTTATTTCTTTATTTCTACCAAATCCAGTGGTCACTGAGTAGGGAGTTGTTCATTTTCGATGAGTTTGCATACTTTCTGTTGTTTCTGTTGATATGTCTAGCTCTAATCCCTGGTGGTATGATAAGATGAAAGTGGCATTTTAATCTTCTGTGTTTATTGAGGTTTGCTTTGTGACTGAGTGTTAGCAGCCATGCTGAAGAAACAGCAAAATAGCTCTAGAACTCATGGAATATGGCCCATTAGTTATACAGATTTGGGTGTGTCTCTGGTAGGTTTAACCTCAATAACTATGTGTCCTGTGGACTTCATGCTGTTATGGAGCATAGCTCTGCTTTTTGACTTTGTTTTCCTCATAATTCTCCTAATATATGAATTGTGTGAGTACTATGATCCCTCACTGGCCAGTGTCATTGGCCTATGCAATAACAATGCTTGATCTCTTTCAGGAATTGCTGCTGAAGCAGATATTAATGAATCAACCACAACCTTTGCAAATAACCTGCAGATGTAGATTGCTAACAATGATCATTACCCTTAGAATTTGGAAAAATAGATTGTACAGCAAGGTTAGGTAAAGATGCTTTTGCTGGTGGCTCTTATATAGAAAATCTTAGGGTAGTTTTTTTTTCATTTCTTTTCCTGCTATCTTATGTAACAAAATGAAAGTTCATAGAAGACATTTGTGTCCCTTGTAAAGGCTCAGTAGTTGAATCTCATGCTCCATGGCTGATGGCTTTTCATCCTAATGCTCTAACTCCTACATGATGTCTTTGAGAAGGTAACCAACACATAGATGTTGTCTACTGATATCCATGCACTCAAAGTAATTAAAGAATGTTTAGTAAAATCTTCTCTACCCAGCACACAAATGGCAGATACCAATCATTTTACTGGAAGATCTTTGGATTGGAATCTGTTTTCTAGTCTCTGTGGAACTAGGTATATTTATAAAACAAACAAACATACAAACAAAAACAAACAAGCAAGCAAACAAAAATGTTTGGTATTTCCTAATAGAATGCTGTTGTTTTAAGAACCATGTTTTCCTTCAATAGAACTATGACAACTGAGGAGAGTATTGATCATCATAGTCATCTAAAATTCAAACATTCAGAAAAATATCATTTTAATAATATTTTATTCTATTGTCAATAGTTCAACTGTGTCTCTCATAGTAGATTTACCATAGAAAGTTATTATGTGATATGCATAAAGAGAACCCCAGTCATCTCTTCTCAAATATCATTTTCTATGTGTGGGTTCTTCTAAGTCTGACATCTTAACTGTACAAAAAAAAAGGCAGAATCCTAATGCAGAGTTTAAAAATATTCTCTTGTAGTTTTTAAAATATTATGTGTGGAGAGCCACAGATAGCAGCACCCCCTGCTGCTTCCCCGGCTCAATGTGCCCCCTTTTGCGCATGCGCAGTGAGTAAACCTTTGCGCATGCGCAGTGTGCCCCTTTTTTTGCGCATGTGCAGTGAGTAATCCTTATGCACATGTGCAGTGAGCAAGCCCCTTATGCACATGCCTGAAGGCATGGTGTGAGGTGGCATGATTCAAACAAATCATAGTGTCAGGTGGTATGATCTGACAAGGCATGGCGTGAGGTAGTGTGATCTGAATGCACCAACCAGGAGTGACGACGTGGCAGTTTCTGATAGGACAGGCACACTATAAAGTCCTGTGGGAGCTTTTCCCGGGGTCACTCCAGGATCCTGAATAAAAACTGCTGCAAGAAGAGTTCCCGGTGTTGGTGTCTTTCCTGCTGGACGGGAGCGGCATTGGCAATTATGCATTGTCAGTTATTTATATTTCAGTGTGGGTATGCGTGTGTGTGTTTGTGTCTTGTTTTGTGCACCTGTGAGTTCAGGTAACCATGTAGGCCAGAAGACAACATCTTATGCTTTGGAATATTGTTACATGGGGTTTTTGATACCACCTTTTTCAGGGCTGAGTATTAAATGAGGTCTTATTAAAGAGCAGGGTATGACATTAACTGCTGAGACATCAATCCATCTTCTTTAGTAGTCTTTCTGTATACTGAGCCATCACTCTGTAAGTTCAAGTCTTCTATGTCGGTGGATAATATCAGGATTCCCTTGCCTTCCCCCCCCACAAGGAGGACCATTGTTTTACCTTCATGTGAAAGCCTGAGTTCATTCTCCCACAAACATCCTCGAAATTTTAATCACATTCTATAGGCATCAAAGTCATTCATCGAGATATTAAAAAGAACTTTGATTTTAT
This sequence comes from Acomys minous, assembly GCF_964271855.1. Classification (NCBI taxonomy): domain Eukaryota; kingdom Metazoa; phylum Chordata; class Mammalia; order Rodentia; family Muridae; genus Acomys; species Acomys minous. The sequence continues at coordinate 64,912,721 of NC_140493.1, read as the reverse complement.
TTTGAATGTTTTTTTTATTTCAAGAGTAAAAGAACATTTGCAATCTGTGTGATGCTCCAATAGTGATAAACTGTGATATATAAGTGGATGGGTGCTGTATTATATCAATGATGTAGACAATTGTAGTAGCCATGATATTTCTATAAAACACCATTAGAGAAGACAGTGAGAATCATTCTAAAAACAAAGAGATCTTGTACTATAGCCCAATATTTGTTGGTTATGCACCAACTTTATATTTGTTGGTTAGAATTAATTCACCAGTCAGAATACCTGGCCCAAGTCAAGATCCAGGCCATGAGAGAGAGCCAACCACCAACACTTTTAATGATACTCTGCTCTGTTGCAGACAGGAGCCTAGATGAATTGCTCTCTGAAAGACTTCACCCAGCAGTGACTCAAAATCGATTGCTGAGACTCACAGCCAAACATTCAATTATACGTAAAGAGTCTTGTAGAACAGAGGAGTGAAAAAGAAAAGGGCCTTCAGGCAATAGGAGCTCCAATGGACGATCAACAGAGACAGCTAACCAGAGCCCAGAGGGGTTTCGTGACTGAAGCAAGAAGCAAGGACCATGTATGAACTGGACTTAGGGTTCTTACACAGATGTATATGATGGGCAACTCTGGTTTCATGTAGTTCCTCAAGTTAGAAGCCTGTGTGCTGTCCCTGACATGGACTCTGTTGCCAGACATTTGTTCACTTCCTCTTGGTAGGACTGCCTTTCTAGGCCATAGATGAGGACATGATCAGTACTGAGGCAATTTAGTAAGCTAGGGTGGATGGGAAGAGGATCTCCATTTATCTGAGGAATAGAGGAGAAGTGTTGGGAGAGAGGGAGGAAGGGTGGGACTGGAAGAAAAGAAGGGATCGGTTCTACACCCAGGATGTAATGTGAATAAATAAATCAATTTTAAAAAGTTTCATGATATATGATTTTAGGAATATTATTTCATCCTGATCTTTGGAAGAGAAATTGTGTGTGGTCTGAATACAATTGTGTAGCACTTGGGAACAAAGATGCACACCAGCATCCCTGCACTGGAAGACAAGATGGAAAAAATCTCCACAGCCACCATGACCTTGCCCTTGGTGCTATGGTAGACAGGGAGGAAAGTGATCCAAACAGTGCAAAACACCAGCATGCTGAATGTCAAGAACTTGGCTTCATTGAATGTGTCAGGCAGGTTCCTGGCCAAGAAAGCCAAAATAAAGCTTCCCAGGGCCAGGAAGCCTAGGTATCCTAGGGCACAGTAAAATGCTATAACTGAACCCTTGTGGCAGATAATAATAATGTGGTCATGCTCAGAGCGTGCATCAATATCAACAAATGGAGGAGAAGCTCCTAGCCAGATTGAACAGAGAATAATTTGGATGAGTGTACAGAGGGGAATGATGTAGTTAAGTGTTCCTGAAACCAGAATGTACTTTATCCTTCTTGCAGGAGCTGTGACTTTGAAAGCCAGAAGCACTGTGATTGTTTTGGCCAACACACTGGAAATAGCCACAGTGAATACAATTCCAAATGTAATTTGCTGCAGGATACAGGTGGCTGAGTTTGGATGGCCAATGAAGAGCAAGGAGCAGAGGAAACAGAACATGAGTGACAAGAGTAAGATATAGCTGAGAGAGCGGTTATTGGCCTTCACAATAGCTGTGTCATTGTGTTTCAAAAATACCCCAAGAACCAGAGCTGTGAAGGCAGAGAAGCACAAGGCCATTAAAACCAGAGCCATCCCCAAGGGGTCTTCATAGCTCAGAAAGATCACAGCTTTATGGATGCAGTAATTCTTCTCAATGTTGGCGTACTGGTCCTCTGAACACTTCACACATTGATCCATGTCTGATTGAAAAAAGGACAGGTTTGTTAGTACAGCTTCAGCAGTTTATTGATAAGATATTTCAATACTTCTGTTGGAGGATCTCTGAAATACTTGCATTTGCTTGCTTATAGCATAATTGAAGGACATTGCTGTACAGCAAATCTTATATTCATTAGTTCTTATATTTACAGAGAACAAAAGCAAACCATCATTTGTCTAACTGTGCTGATGAGAACATTTACATATTTTCATAAAACACAGATTTCTTTCATTATTCTGAATGCTGTCATGAAGTGACTTAGTCTGGTAAATTCATAGAATCTAAAATCACTAACCATAGTGTGGCTGAGAGTGTTTTAAAATCACCAATCCCATACATTCTTTGCCTCCTAAGTGCATTGGCTGTTCAATTAATGCTGTCTTTATGTGAGATCAAGACTGTCTTCTACTTGGACAAGACCTATGGTAGCCTTTCTTGTTCCAATAGCCCAGCCTGAACATATTGATATAAAGAAACAGTAAAAGAAATCATCAGGGTTGAGTTTTATGTTTCTGTTTGTGTGTGTGTGTGTGTGTGTGTGTGTATGTGTGAAAGTGTTTCTATTGGTGTGTGGGGGAAGTAGGAATGTGAGTGCGAGAAGTTAAATTAATATAAATGTAATATTAATGTTTGAAAATTATAAAAAATACTTTATATCTCCTTATTTATGTTATTATCTGGCAGTACAGAGAAAGAATTCCAGAATCTTGATCATGGGAAGCTTTAACCTTAACATTGAAGGTAGTTACCTCTGCAGACTGAGCAGTACAATGCCCTTCATTTTGACCCCTTCATCATGAGAAACATCCTGCACCTTCCTACTTTCCTAATTTCAATCTGTATGAGACCCAGACTCTAATTTATTATTTCATGAAATTCTTAGGGTTGTGTTATTTAAAATTTTCATGTAAGACCCATTAGATTTTGTAGATTATGTATCAACACTTATCCCTACTTTACTAGAAACAAATGGCATCAGACACTTGAAAATGGGCTTCTGGATATTCAATGAATTCTCTTTCATATTTATCAGTTTCTGATAATTATACAAGTAATTTTTTTTACCTCTACACTAATTTCCCTAAAGATACAGATTTGTTTTCCATGCCCTCATTACCCTGTGCATTGGTCATTTGCCTTATCTGTTCTACCTGGGGCTATGTACATACATGGTGCACATAGACATATGTAGTGACACATAAATATATTCAAAAAGAGTAAGTGCATATTTGAAATATTAGTGACTACAATCTTCCCTACATGTAGTTTTAGAGATGAATGAGTAGGAAAGATCTTTGTAGACTATCTCACTGCAGCTTGATTACAAATATTGTTTTCATTTGTAAACATTTGTAAATGAAAATTCATTAAATTTTCAATGAATCAAAATGTAGCTTTAGGCATAAGAGTTTTTCGTTATTATGTTGTTAATGTTTGTATCCCTATATAGACTGATGGAGGAAATGGTATATTTTATCTTTGCAGTTACATTTTATACTCCTTCAGCATCCCTTTGTTGGTGGATCGGACTACCAATGTGAAGGCTTTATGAGAGCACCAAACACTCACTTGTTCCATTAGAAATTTCATTTTCTGGGCAAGGCATACAAATAAAACAGCAAGCTGACATTCCCTCCTGCCTGAATTGTCTGAATCCAGGACGACAATCAGCACTGCATACAGAGGGCAGCATCTGAGAAAATAATATACATGCTAATACCAGAAGTTTTATCTGCTTCTGCCATACCTATATTATTTTAGCATGTTAAGATATCAATAAGATTATTTTATACACAGAAACTGAAGTACCACATGTCACTTAGCACTTTGTATAATGCCAAACATATGAATCTATTAAAGCAAATGAATGAAAAGTGAGAATATTATCAAATCTTGGAAATTCTAGAAAAGTAACTTTTAGCTTCCTTTCTGTGAGCAGTACATAAATTGTAACCTGGTTTTCTAATTAACTTTCATTGAGCTCATACAAAGTACAGTAAAAACACAGAAGTTAGTAGGGGAACCTTAATTAAGGAAATTTCTCTAACAGACTAGCCTGTCTTTATATCTGTGAGGTATTTCATTAATTGGTATGCGTTGTAGGCATACTTATTTACTATGGAGAGTACTATTCCTAGGCACATATGCATGAGAAATGAAACAGAGCAAGACAGTAAGCAATGTTCCATCAAGTTTCTATGCTTTTGTTTCCAAATTTCTTCCTTTTCAGTCCTTGGCTGTAATCAGTGGGCCAAATCAACCATTTTTCCTCAGTTTTTTATGGTCAATGTTTACTCACAGCAATGGCTTATCAAGTCATGAGTAAAGAATATCTAAAACAGATGAACTATCTTCTCAAACTGCAGATAACAAACATCTCCAATAAATCTCGACAAACTCAGTTTAAAGAAAAAATATCTGAAAACACAGATCCTGGTATAGAGGTAGTGACAAAGTGCTGAGTTACTGTGTAGGAAGCTAGAACTTGAATTGTTTCCTGAAATAAGAAGACTTTACAAAGCCTGTGAATACTGGGAGAGCCTGAGTAAAACTTAGTTTATGTAAAGTCAATTGAATGATTTCTTAAGTTAAAAGAAAAAATTTCTATTACACTGAAGATGATGATGGGGCTATATAGGCTTCATCAGAAATTTGCCGATTATTGCATGCTCACTTCAAATCTTTAATTCAATATTAAGGTCTATGTAAAAGCAACACTGTTGCTGGGTATGGTGGTGCATGCCTTTATTCCCAGCACTAGGGAGGCAGAGGCAGAGGGATCACTGTAAGTTGCAGTTCACCCTGTTGTACAAGGCGAGTCCAGGACAGCCAAGGCTAACACATAGAAAGACCTTGTCTCCAAAACCAAATAAAAACAAAAACAAAGCAAAAAAGAAAACAAAAACAAGTAAACCAACAACAACATAAAACCACACACACACTGTCATGCAAAGTCTAATCTTATATTCTTCCCATATATAGTTAACTAGAACTCTTCTTGTGGTTGAGTAAAAAGGGTCTCACTGTGTAGAATTTGGGACCTCAACTTCTTATGACTATTTTGAAGAAGAGTGGAGACAGTACATAATGTTGCCCAATTTCTGTTCAGTATTTTAAGGCATGGTCTCTATGTTACACTGCCCGCCTTGAATTAGTTATATGGGCCAGACTGGCCACATAAGGACAGAGAATTTCCTGCCTCTGTCTACAAAGGGCTTGGATTAAAGACATGCACTACACACACCTGGCTTCTTTCTGATTTTAATTGATGCTTTAAATTTTTCTCTCCAACTAGTACAGTGCTGTCAATCTGTTTGCCTAGGAGATCCTATTCTGCCAAGATATATTCTTTCTGTCCCATCAGTTTTTGTTTTTAAACACTGAATGGATAACGGGCTTCTTTAAAAGTCTTTTATACTTTTTTAATAATCATATTATTGTACCCTAGATTGTATTTATGTATGATGTAGGAGGGCAGAAATAGGTTCTTTATATGACATTTCACTACATTACAAGAAAGCATAAATGCAAATCAGTATGTTACGTCAAACTTACCTGTCTGCTTTCTGAGGTCCACTCTAGAATGTCTTCAGTTAAATGGAATTGTTGTCTATGTGGAAAACAGGGGTTAAATCTTCCAATCTTCACCTTAAGTCCAACACCGTGTGGGGAATTCCTAATGTGAAAGATGTCACACTCTTTCTGGTTCATATTCACTTTGTCACCAAAAGGATTAGTGAAGTGCTTCTTTCTCTGAAAGGAGTTCATCTGAAAGACAGGAAGAATTCTATAGTCAATATGCCCTTCCTTGATGTGAGAAAACCTATTCTGATTTCATCTGAAAGGCAATTTTTCAAAGGTGTCTAGAGGGAAATCTCAATGAAAGCAAAATGTAATTTGACTTATCATAATGTTTGCTAAACTATAGTTATCTGGATGGAACCTAACAAAGAAAAGCATAGACATACATGTAGACATCAAACATAGATGTATAATGCACAAACATGGGCATACAGAGATGCACACATAATATATCAACACGTTTACTTACACACACATCAACATACATGACCAGAAAGTAATATGAGCATACAGACACAGTCAGACACACAAGTGAAGAAATGCAGAAAACACATACATAGGCACACACATGCATGCACAGATATATAAACACAAAAAGACACAATGAAATACAAACATCCATACAGAGACATATTGACACAAAGACCGATTCATGAACACAGCATCCAAATAAAGACAGACAGTCAAACACACACACACACACACACACACACACACACACACACACATATGCATACCCACAGCAACCTAGACATACAGATGTGCAATCCCATACACAGAAACACACAAAACATACAGTCAGGAAAACATAGAAACTTTCACTGTCATATTCCCCCAGAAAATCCACAAAGACAAAAACAAACAGACACTGACATTCAGACAAATTTATGCTATATTGTACAGACAGACAGTGTCAGTTGGACAGAAACACACACACACACACACACACACACACACACACACACAGACACGTAAAGTGAGAAACATAAATTCAAATATATGAACAGACGTGTATGTAGTAAACAGAGTCACAGCATTATTACACTCAGCCTGTGAGAAAAGTCCTGAGAGACAAAAGTTGTGAGATAATAAGTTGATAAAACTTGAGAAATATATCCTAGCACTTATTACCACAAATTTTACAGTTAATGCACAAACACTCATCTTCTCATGTATAAGATTAATGAGGAAGGTCCAATCGTGTCTCCAACATTAGAACATTTATTAGTATATTAAGGTACTGTGTGAAAAAATCACTGATTTTCACTAATAAAAAGTGTCCTCCACTTTAGTGCCTTTATATTGGATATATATATGTTTGTCAGCATAAAACACGTTTAGAAATAAAAAATTTCAGGCAAATGTTTCCTAGTCCACTTCAACTCACTTTGGGAATCTGAGAGATTCCTGAAAACTATGATATTAATGACACAATTATCATCCAAGAAGAAACAGTACCTTCAAGCAGCTATTACCATCTTCTTTCCCATTGTCAATTGGCTGATTTTTTACCTTTTGAAGAAGCATCTCATGAAGGGAATGGGCCACAGCATACACAGCATTGTATATGTCATAATTGCTATCACTAAATGCCATGTCAAAAGTCTGTGTCATTAGCAAGTCTGATGAGGCATTAGATAAGCAGTTCTTCATAGTCTTACAGATAGATGCTGAGGCTTCACAGTTAAAGTACATCCACTCTTGGCTTGCCAGATATTTATCTGAGTATTTGAGAGGGTTCAATGTCTGCACAAAATCTTTAAAACCAGAAATCTTACCACGGTCATGTGCAAAAGCAAGGATCCCATGGAATGAGTCAAGTGTGGAGTCTCCTTTTCCTGTAGTAATATCCCACTGTGAGGTGGTGATCCATATTCTCTGTATCCCTTCAGATACCCAACTTCTAAAGCTCCAAGCTAGAGTACTGTCTGAGTTGCCATAAATGATAATAATATTTGTTGATGATGTAATGATTTGGTTGTAATATACTTCAGCCATTGACATATATAACTGCATATTGACAGGGATTATATTCACAAAGGCAAAGCACATTTTATTTTTTTCCATCTCTTTTCTCAAATATGAGAGAAATTGGTTGGCTGGATCATTGTCTGAGATGGCTAGACCGATCCAGTTCCAGCTGTAGTAAAGTAAGAAGGAGACCATGGCCAAGGCTAGAGATGTATCCTCATGGGCCATCTGATGCAGATAAGGAAATTGTACATGGTCATTTAGGAGAGGATGAAAAGTGCCATAAGTAAGCTGAAGCATCTAGGACACAGGGATCAGCATGAGGTATGATGCACTTCTAAAATCTGTAAACATATTCTTATTTGTAACAGTGCAATAAATCCCCCTTTTCTCTTACTTTTCCCCTTATCCCTATTTCATACAAATAAAATGTAGAATCCCTATCGAGTCTTTGAATAAAACCTTTGAGCTACATAGATTGACATAAGGTCAGAAGGGCCAGTCTCTTCTTTGCACCCTTCTTTACACCTTGTTAATGCCACCAATAGATATACAATTTCATTAATTTTCACTGCACAAAATCTCACCTGACTATATTTGAAGACATAAAAGAATGTATGAAATATCACAGATGTTTCCCAGTTTGGTCCTGTAAGCATTGTGAAACATACGACCTCGTGGCCACAGAAATAATTAGGAAAAATAATATGACCTTGTTCAGAAAGATGGATGATATCATATAATTCTGACACATGTAGACAAAGTGGATGATTAAACATTAAAGATGTATTTGGTAGAAGATCAGGGTTTCTGTTGATTTCATCCATTGAAAAAGCCAAGGCAAGAGCAAACATTTTGTTTTCATCTTTTGTTCTATTAAAATAGTACAATATCTATTATAGACAAAGTTCTACACAGGACCATTTTCAGTCAATACAATGGCTATGCTGTGATGCATGTACTTGTGCCCCACTCCTAAAGTTTGAAACAAATATCCAATGTAATGAGGTTGTGATGACATAAAAATCTGGAATGTTGGAAATCTATACATGTTCATGTGAAGTCATCTCACCAAAATAAGCATTTTCTATATAAGGAAATTTACACCTTTGGTTGTTTATTGTTTGCTCAGAAGGTAAAGGTAAGGCCACATGCTTTGATCAAACTTCAAACCTGATCATGTTTTCATATTTTAATTATTGAGAAACACAAAAATTACAAATGATGTGTGAGTTGGTGAATTTCTAGTATTTCCTTATGAAATCAACTGAAATGGCTCAGGTGCTGAAAGAATGACTGATGAATGAATAGGCAAGAGTGTTTCTGCATCAGAATTTGGCTCCTGTGCTGAAAATTCATTATAAGTAGTTGATGTATATTTAAAATATTTTCACACATCCATCTTCATAGAGTGTCTTGTTCTTTGTAGTTTGTTTTTTCAGGCCAAACACCTTTAAACACACACACATATATGTATCTGGTTCTCTCTTCACTGTTTTTATTATGTTTTTTTTTAACATATGCACTTCTATTATTACACATTGATAAAATTAACTATATAAAGCAAGAAGAACCACAAGACAAATGATTTATAAAAATGTTACATTCTTAATGATTTGGTTATTCATATTTGGCAAATGTGATGTAAACATCTTTTTTATTAATTTATTCTTGTTACATCTCAATGGTTATCTCATCCTTTATATCCTCCCATTCTTTGTTCCCTCCCATTTTCCCCTTATTCCCCTCCCCTGTGACTGTGCCTGAGGGGGATTACCTCCCCCTGTATATGCTCATAGGGTATCAAGTCTCTTCTTGGTAACCTGCTATCCTTCCTTTCAGTGCCACCAGGTCTCCCTCTCCAAGGGACGTGGTCAAATGTGATTGTTATCTTGTTGGGTCCAAGTTTCTGAATGAAGGTCAATATCTATCATATATCATCTCTATTAACTTGAAAAATCTATCTTGGTCTAAAAACACCTTAACCCTAAACAATTAAGCTTAATTGTAAGACTAAACTATCTGGTCTTCAACCCTATCAGAGACTTGAGAAGGAATATAACTTAATTATCTGAGTAAACTGGTAATGCAGGTTAGCAGCTTCCAAAATGAAAAAATGACAGTTTGTTGCCTGAACAATCCCCCAAAATTCTTAATAACGTTGGAGCATCATCTTCAACCTTCTGTCCCAATATATCTGACAGACATAAATGTGAGGCAGAAACTATTGAGGACTTGCTTATAATTTCTTGGCAGAGTTCAGCCATCGACTCTCCCTGCATCTAATTTGCCTATTTTTGGCAGAATTCTTTCTGTGGAAGAAAGGAGGACATTTTGACCAGTGACGGGTTTGTCACATTTGAAGTCTACTCCATAAGGAGGTTCCTTGATGCTCATCATCTTTGATGCAGGCAGGGTGTTGCTGGGAGTTAACTTCTCTTATCAAAGAATCTTTAGAATAATAAAACCATCTTTTAAATGCCATATTCTGTAGGTCTCTGATGTTTTTAAAGATCTTATTTAACTATTTTACCTTATATATCTATAGGATCATATCTATCTATGAGACCTAGAAGATATATTCTTTTGATAGAATTAGAGTAGTATTTGACATGATCATGATTTGCATCAATATACAAAATTCAATACCACTGAATTAAAAAATAACTTATTTGTGAGTACCTATTAAGGCCTTGATATGAAGAGTAGATTAAATAATCTTTTTGTTTTATCGTCTCTCTATATTTCTATATCCCTCTTTCATTCTTTTCACCTCATATCTCCTTATCTAAAAAAAAAGATAAACAAAGAGAGAGATGTCCCTGAGTCTAATCTTATTTCTAATGAAAATAATCATCTGTAGACCAAGAGAATGAATAGAAATCTATCAAACCAGATTCTGGTTATTACAAACAAGGGTGCTATAAAAATAGTTGAGTAAATGTCCTAGTTGTCTGTTGGAGCATCTTAGGGTATATACCCAAGAGTGGTATGCCTGGATCTTGAGGTAAATTTATTCCCAATTTCCTGAAATAGAACCATAATGGTTGTACACGTTTGCACTCCCACCAGCAATGGAGAAGCGTTCCTCTTTTTCAGTATCCTCACCAGCAGGTGCTATCACTTGAATTTTTTACCTTAGTCATTCAGATAGGCGTAAGATGGAATCTCAGTCTTTTTATTTGCATTTCCCGGATGACTTGGGATGTTGAACATTTCTTTAAGTGTTTCTCAGCCATCCAATATTCTCTTGTTGAGATCTCCCTATTTAGCTCTCTACCACATTTTAAAATTGGAATATTATGCTCAGCGCTGTTTAATTTCTTGAGTTCTTTATATACTTTGGATATTAGACCATTGCCAGATGTAGGATTGGTGAAGATCTTTTCCAAGTCTGGAGGCTGTAGCTTTTGTTCTGTTGACTGTTTCCTTTGCCTTACAGAAGAGTTTTAGTTTCATGAGGTTCCATTTATTAATATTTGACTTAGAGCCTGGATTGTTGGTGTTCTGTTCAGGAAGTTGTCTTCTGTGTCAATGAGGTTGAGGATCTTCCCTACTTTTTCTTCTAACATATTTAAGGTGTCCAGTTTTAAACTGAGGTCTTTAATCAATTTGGACTGTGGTTTTGTTCCTTTTTCTTTGCAGTTTATTTTTTCAGGAAGAACAACTTTTTAATGATTTATTTTTAAATAAATTGACACACCAAAGATGCATTTTAAAAAGATGTGTTTCACTTTGGAAGCCAATCTGTCCCTTTCTCAGAAAGCTGGAAAAACTCTTTCTCAATACATAGCAGTACCCTCCCTGGCATAAACCCAAGAACACTTGCTTAACTGTGTTCACAGCAATTTTATTCTTGACAGCCAGAATCCTGAAATAATCTAGATGTTCCTCAATCAAAGAATGGATAATAAAACTGTGATACACTTACACAATGAAGTTCTACTGAGATACTAAAACCAAAAATATCAAGACATTTCCAAGTAAGAAGGTGTAACTAAAACAGAATATCCTAAGTTTGGTGACCTCACCAAGATAGACACACTTGGTATGTTATTACTTAGCTATATAGTACAGGATAAACATACTAACATTCATCGACAAAAGTAAATAAGTAAGAAGGAGGACCCAAGAGAGGATGTTTAATTCTCACTCAGAAGTGGAAATAGAATAGACAGCAAAAGTGAAAGATAGGGATCAAGGTAAGAGAGGGAGTGCAGAGAGAAATGAGTATATATATGAGACTTAGGGAGAGCCTGTGCTGGAGGACAGAGGGCCTGAATAAAAAAGAGAAAACATTGGTGGAGACATCTCTCTATCAAGATGGAGAACTAATACAGCATGAGTTCTGGGATAACATAGAGCATGACTGTAGCTGAGAGTCATAGTATCAGGGTCATTGGATTTAGAGGATGCCCTCTAACTAGACAGAATTCCCAGTAGAGGGAAGAGAACACCACTATAACCACAACAACTTTGACCACATTTTACTCTGCCTACAAGATATGCAGTAATAAATATGGAGCAGAGACTGAGGGAATGTCCATCCAATGCCTGGCTTAAACTGAGACCCACCATACAGGAGAGAGCCGACTTCTGACACAATTACTTATAGCCTGCTATGCTTGCAGACAAGAGCCTGGCTTAGCTGTTCCAGCTGATGAGCTCCAGGCTTCAGTGAATCAAAACAGATGCTGAGAATCTCAGCCAAATATTGAACAAAGTGTTGTGAGTCTTGTGGAAAAGCAAGGAGAAGGACAAAGGATGAAAGAACCAAGAAGTGACATGAGCTCCAGAACAAATCCAACAGAGTCAACCAACTCATGAGGTCACAGAGTGTCTTGTGGAGAGTGAATCACCAACTGAGTACCATGAATAGACTGGATTTGGTCCCCTACACACATGTATCCAATGGGCAGCTCAGGCTTCTTGTAGGTCCCCTAGTATGGGTAGCCAGGGCTGCCACTGGCATGGACCCTATTGCTTGTTTTTAAATCTTTGCCGTGTTGGGGCTTCATTTTCAGGCTACAGGGGAAGAGAACATGTTCTGTCCCAATGCGATTGATGAGTTTGGATGAGTTGGTAGTTTGGCTGCCCTTCTCTGAAGAAGATAGGATGGTATGGATTGATATGATTGGGCCAGGAGTAGAAGAGGGAGGAGGCAATAGTTCAGAGGTAAAATATTTAAAGAAATAGATTAATTAAAAAGATGTACTTCTTTATGCATCTCTGTGAATGGACTTAAGCAATGCTCATTTATGCTTGTAAATGTACGTAATCCCACAATTTTGAATGAGGTTTTGCTCTAGACTACTTCATCTTTAAATACACAGGAATATATCTTCTCCAGACATGCACCCAGTGATTAAGCGTATGCACATTCATCCCAGGATCATTCACTTATTTTATTCCTAAGAAAAGCTTTGTGATTCACATTTGACAATTAGTGGAATATATTTTCTCTTCTACAAAACTTATTTTACCACATTTCCAGTTACACTAACAGAACACTTGCATCCTACTGAGAACTAGAAACATCTGGAAATTGGAGGGGATTTCTTTGTGCCAATATTCCAGTTTGTAAAATAGAATATAAAGAGTAAAACATATGAGAGATCTTTATGGTATACTTTGAATAAAAAAGACAAAAATTAATTTGGCCTATAATACTTTTTCTCTTTAAAAGGAATAATAATCTCTCCTGTCTCTGTCTAGTAATTTCATATCATCTGAACAAGAAACATCAGACATACTCCTTCATTTTGAAGAATTCACTCAGATTTAAATATAATTAGTTTTCCACTTGGAAATTGTACCTTTGTGTTATCTTTGTCTGTAAAATAGCCCCTTTTAGAATTCCCTTTATTACCACAAAGAAAATTACTATTGAAAATTCAGTGCCAAAAAATAGGAATTTGAGATTACAGTTTGTGTGACTTAAACACTAACTCATACATACTAAACAAAACAAACACCGGCTACTTGATATATCAAAGTTTCCTTGTAATGTAAAGTTCTGTGCTTGAAAACAAATAGCAGAAATCCATAAAGCCAAAACGTGTACAGTATCCACATGGTAAAATATGCAATTATACTTAGTAATCTTAATGAAAGAGAAACGTAAGTGGTAAGTGTGATAAAAGCATCAGAAAATAAACAACTTAGACATAAAAAGAAGACACATAATTCTTAAGGAAATGCAGTGATGTGCTACTAGGAAAATCCTCTAATCATATTCTCAAGTACTCTCAGGTACATCTGCTACAAATTTAACTCAGTCAAGTGAGAAGGAAAGTAAGTTGTCACCACTGTTAGTGATAGCCTCCCTTTTCAAACATTAAATTTACAGTCTGAGCTACTTTAAAGGACTACTTTAAAGTTCATATTGGAACAAAATCCTACTTATATTCTTGATGGAGGTTAAGAATTCATAGACTGACCAGATCCAGATAATTTCAGAGAGTAACTGATCATCTTTGTGAAAGCTTTCTGTACCTAGGTGTAGTGCAAACATTAGGGACCTTAGCACATGTACTGGTAGCTACACACTGACATAATAGTCATCAGCATATACTCTATGGCTATTTAATTGTGTCTTCTCAGGATGAAATGTACTGAAACGATATGGGGTATCTTTTGATAATAAAGCACTGGCTCTTATACACTGAAAAATGTCAACAGGATGGCTATTTCATATGGATCACAATAGAGGTACCTGTGCTCAGTCAACTTCTAGCCTTGAAATCGGGAGGTTAACTGTAAAAGCATAAAATAGCAATTTAAAATCATAAAATAACATTGAACTCAGAAATGAATTTTGGGTTGTTTCTTGGTGTGCACATTGGAAGAACAGGACAGAGCACTCAAAGCATTGTTCTGTTTCTCATCTTCAGACCACTCCTGAAATACTTGTGATGAAATTTACAAGAAAAACACAAAAGCACTTACAGCTTATTCAGGAGTATGTTTAAATCGTCTTTCTTCATAGGACTTTTCACTGCCTCAAGGGAGAACACACAAGCTGTCATTAAGTTTCCATCCTTTTTTTCATTCTGTTTCATTCTCCAAAAGCATTTGGAAGGAAAGAAACTGGTCATGAGAAGTGGAATGTTCAGAAGCAAGTAGAACAAAATCAACGTGAACATCATTGTCCTACTGTAGGCCTGGGTATTGTGGATTGCAAAGTGTCATACATATCAACCTATCATATGGTCACCCATGGGTTCCTTTCTTCTTTTATATTTCTGGACAATGGAAATTCTACTTGCACATTCTTGATTACTTTTCTCTCCAAGGCCCTTGTTCATTCTGGGAGGAATCTTCCCTGGGGCTTGTCATCTGTGGTCCATAGTCCATGTGATAAATATGAGTTGATAAATATATATAGCAATAGTTTTTCTCTGGTTCCATGACATCATTCATGTTTGTGGCCAGTCAAATCCCTAGGCAGAGCAACCTTTATAAAAAAATTTGGTTTCTAAACTATCTTACAGATTTGTTTATGTGAATACCATTAGAAATTATGTAACTAGGTTTTTTCTTAGATGATTCACAGTGAAACATAAATTATTTATTCAGGAGGGATATACAAAAGGCCTCATGTCTACATGGTGAGCATTGTATTGCCAATCTATGTGTTGGAGAGGCAGCCTCTTGTGTGAGGCATCTGAGACCCATAGAGCATTTAAACTGTGGAATATGTGATACCAGTTTCAAGTACAGATTATCTAATGCAAAACTGTGTATACATTGTCTGGAGAATCAACAATCAGGTGAAATCCATTAATTTTATTTGACTTCTTCTGTATCCAAAATCATGCACCTACTCACAAAATCTCAGACAGTTTACATATTAAATGTTGATTTTTAAGGTTAAACAAGATCTAGAGAGAACTCCAGACCTTTTGTGTAATTTCAAATATCAAAACATGTATCACTCCATTAACACCCACATTTTTAATGAGAAGCTAAGTTAAATATTTGAGTTCTTACACATGATCTACATCCTAGATTGTCAGTTCTCACATATCAATAACTTGTGGTGACCCATTTCTTGTACTTCATCTTTGATTTTCAACATTGAGTTTTGTTTTTTACATTCAGGTAATGTGTGTAAAGAATTATTATTCTGAGTATCTTAGAAGTGAGTAAGAACTGGGAAACAAATATGGGTTTAATGTATACAGTTTTCCTATTCCATTTTCCTAGTAATCTATTCTTTATTGGAGTTTAGAGTCTGTATTGCCAGTGTGATAATGATATTTTCTTCCCACTGGCTTTACACAATACTCCATCCTTAACTTCTCTATATCTTTGCAATTCTCAAATAATACTTGTCCTACTTTATTTGTGTAAAAATGCATATGTCACATAGGCACACCAGCAGACACTTAATACACACACAGACACAACACATACACTAATGAAACTAGAGTCTACGAAAATGCTGAATTTCCCAAGTTTTACTGTATACCTTGACATGATGCCTTCCTATTTCTTCCCCAATTCCTGATAATGATATCATTATTTTTTCCAGGTTAGTAACAACTCCTTTATTTATATATAGACCACCATGTGCTTTTTATCTGAATTCAAATAGGTCTATAAAAGTATGGACCTAGTAGTTATATTTGTTTAGTTTCATCTTTGATTTTGGGTTTTAACCAAAAATAAATTTAATCAAATTAAATAGAAGCTAATTTTAAAGTATCTATATAATAGTTATATTATTTAATTAAAAATAAGTTTGTAAATATGTAAGATGTAAGAGGTAATACATTTAATGAAACTTTCAAAATTCTAATAATGTTTCTTGAATAGAAAATTGACTATGTTATATGAAGGTAAAAAATCACACAATTTTGGATGATATGATTTTTTATTTGCCCATCTGTTAATGCCATTAAATTTGATATCATATCTTGTATATTATGAAATAAACAATACAGACAAGTGTCTGTGTTATGCTTACTCATGTACATACATCATATTTCATATGAGGTTTGGTGGAGCAAAAGTTATGCATACATTTGCCAGATAAAGAAGCTGTAACCTGCAGTCCACACTGGAGCTCTCAGTTTCAACTCACACTAGAAACATTAGGCAGAACTTTCAAAATTCCCCTAGTCTCATTAAATTATCTGTTTATTATTTATCTACCCATTCTCATTGTGATGACAAACACTCCTACTGAGTAGCGTTTCATGAGATGTGAGGTATGGATGGCTTTATGACCCTGAATCTCAGACTTAGTTGGCAAATAAGAGTCAGTGTGTTTTAGGTGGGCTTGTTTTAATGGTTCCTAAGCATTGGCAAACTATGCTTGTGATAGTAAAAAACTGGGAGAGGATCTTTTCTCTCCTTGATTCTTTTTATTTTAGGTAAGAGCAGTGACTTGGGTACATCATTTAGGTAGTAAATAGCACCTGTGGCCCTATGACATCCCATGTGGGAAGGAAATACTCCTAAACAAGATTTGTATTTGTCAAGTTTTATGCCAGGCAATTTTAAGAGGGTTCATATCTCTTTAATACCAGGGTCTGTTCTATGTGATGAATTGTTCCCCATGAAATATAAATACAGTAAATGTTTCTGGTGATTACAATGTTGTAGAGGCAATTTTGCCAGGAGGGATTGGCACGCCCTACCAACATAAGTCTTTCAGCAGTTTTAAGAAGCTGGCAGTTATATTAATGATGACTATGTGGATTCTGAATTACCAGTTTTTTGAGAGGCTAAAAAATCATTGCCTATGCCCAGGTTGGGCTCATGGAGTGTAGAAACACTGCAAGGAAACCTAGGCCAATATCAGGTAGTATAGCAACAGTCTTCAGTTGTTACACAAACCATATACAGCCTCTCAATAATGTGAAGATTAAAAAGAAAGTAGGAAAATATTTAAAACAGTTAGACAAGGTCTTCAAAGACTTCAGAGGCATACACAATATGTCATTTAAAATGTTTTAATTATTTTAAAGACTCACTGACAATGAGAGAGGTTAACTCCTGGCAACACCCAGCCTAACTCAAAGAGGATGGTGAGCATGAAAGTACCTCTTTATTGAGATGGCTTCAAATTTGGCAAGCAGGCCACTGGGAAAATGTCCTCTTTTCTACCACAGACAGAATTCTGCCTAAAAAGGGCAAACTTGGATGCAGGATGAGTCTAGAGCCAAACTCTGCCAAGACAGGATACACAAGTCCTCCATAGTTCCTGCCTCACAAATATGTCTGTCAGATATATCGGGCCAGAAGGTTGAAGATGATGCTCCAATGTTATAGAGGGTTTTGGGTGACCATTCTGTTAGCAAATTGTCTCTGCTATCATCTTCTCATTTGGAAAGCTACTTGCCTGAACATCTCATATACACAGATAATCAATTTTATTCCTTCTCAAGCTTCATATGGAGTTGAAGACCAGGGAGCTTAGTTTTACAATGCAGCTTAGTTGTTTATGGGTTAAGATGTTTTTAGGTCTAGATAGATGTTTTAAGTTGATAGTGATGAGATATGATAGATATTGGTTATATTAGGAAATTTAGATGCACCAACATAGGAAATATGTTTTCTTCAAGGCTGTCAAATACAAATAGTCAAAAAACTAAGAATGTAACATTTATGTAATTGCTGATTGTGTCAAGGTTATTCTTGCTATAAGTAGTTCATTTTATATACATGTAATAATATAAATGTATATGTGACAAATAATAAAATTTTAATAAAAATTTATTAATAATAAAAAAAATATAATAAAAAAAAGAAAAAGAATAAATTGATACACAAGACAAAGAAAATTCTAAACCTAAAAAGTTTCTGACACAAAACTTCCAGGAAATCTGGGATGCTATGTACAGATCCAACCTAAAAGAAATAGGAATAAAGAAAATGAAGAGGTCCAGGTCCATGGAACAAAAATTATTATCAAGAAGGTCATAGAAGAAAATTTGTCCAAAATGAAGAATATAAAGCCTGAAAATATACCATAAGCTTACAGAGCACCACTTCAATTGGACCAGAAAATGAAATCGTCTTGGCACACATTAATCAAACACTAAGTCTACAGAAGAAAGAAAGAATATTAAAAGCTGCCACAGGAAATGTTACCAACATACAAAGGCTGAACTCTCAGAATTTCATCTGAAAATTACAGTAACCAGAAAAACTCTTAACCACCATAGATGAAGGAAAGAAGATATTTCAAGAAAAACTAAATTGAAACAATATCTAGCAACAAACCTAGCCCTACAGAAAAGATGAGAATGAAAACTCCAAATGCAGGAGGCTACCTGCATCCAACAAAACACAGGAAATAAATAGTTATACACCAGCAAAAGTAGGAAGGAAGCACACACACTCAAACACTCACACTCACACGGCATGATCATCATTAAATCAACAAGAATTAATAATTATTAGTCATTAAGATATCAACATCAATACACTCATTTTCCCAATAAAAAAGTTAATAGAATGGGTGGAAAACAGTACCCACCAGCCTGATGCACACAAAAAACACACCTTAGCAAAAAAGTAGACATTACCCCAAAGTAACTGATGTTTCCACTCTGAACATCTGTGCCCCCAAAGCAAGAAAAATACTAACTCTTAAATCACACAGGGAACCCTACTCATTAATAGTAGGAAACTTCAGCACCCCTCTCTCACTAATGGACAGATTATCGATACAGAAACTAAATGGAGAAATAATTAAACAGATTTTAGGAATCAGATGGACTTAACGGATATATACATTACATTCAGCACACAAAAGAAGATACAGTCTTCTTAACATCTCAGAGAGTCTTCTACAAAACTTCCAATAAAGATGTCCAGATAGCAGACATCAACAGATACAAGGAAATGGATAACCTCTTTTATCAGACCACAATCCATGGCTTAAAATTGGATTTCAACCAAAAGAGAACAACAGAAAGTCTATCAACACATAGCAACCAAACACCTCAATTCAATAAGAATTGAGTCAATAAAGAAATAAGTAAAGAAATTAAACACTTCCTAGAATTCACAAAAATGAGTGTACATCATACCCAAACCTATGTGACACAATGAAAGCAGTGCTAAGGAAATGTTTATGTCACTAAATGCCTTTATACCAAAATTGAAGAGATCTCATAGTAGCAATTCAATATCATAGCTGAATACTGTAGAAGAAAAAGAAGCCAACACACTCAGGTGGGCTGGACCGCAGGAGATAATCAAACACAGGGTTGAAATCAATAAATTAGAAACAAAGAACAGTACAATGAACCAGCAAAACAATGAAAAATTAACAAGAGAGAAAAATCTTAAGCCAAACTAACTAAAAGGCAGAGTTACAACATATGGTCTTAGGCTATCAAGTCTCATCTTGGTAGCTTGCTTATTCTTTCTCTCAGTGCTACCATGCCTCCTCCCAGGGGATGTGGTCAAATATCAGGCACCAGAGTTTGTGTCAGAATCAGTCTCTGCTTTCCATTCAACTGTGAATAATGATCTGTCCATTGGGAAGATCTGAGTAGGGGGTTGAAGTTTACTGCATGTGTTGTCCTTGGTTGTTTCACTACTTTGAGCATACCCCCATGGACACAGGTCCGCCTATAATGATGTTTTTCTTATAGGTTTCTAGGACCCTCTGGATCCTTCTGTTTCCCCATTATCCTATACTTCTCTCATCTAGAGTCCCAATAGTAGGTCCTCACATCTACCCCTGGTAAGATGGGACCTCTTTTCATGGGACATGCTTTTGGGGTTAGTGCCCAATTATAAGTGAGTGTATACCATGTGAGTCTTTCTGCTTCTGGGTTAATTCACTCAGTATGATCATTTTTAGTTCCATCCATTTGTCCACAAATTTTGGGATTTCCTTGTTTTTAATAGCTGAATAGTATTCCATGATGAAAATGTACCACAGTTTCTTTATCCATTCATTAACTGAGGGATATTTAGGCTGTTTCCTGGTTCTGGGTATTATGAATAACACTGCTATGAACATGGTTGAGCATATGTCCTTGTGTGGTGGAGCATCTTCTAGGTATATTCCAAGGAGTGGAATAGCTGGGTCTTGAGGAAGCCCTATTCCCAGTTCTTTCTTGAGTCTTTCTGTGCTTTAGATATCACGGTGGTAGTGACTTCATAGAATGATTTTGGCAATGTTCCTTCTATCTCTATTTCATGGAATCATTGAGGAATACTGATATTAGCTCTTCTTTGAATGTCAGGTAGAATTCTGCACGAAAATCATCTGGCCCTGTTTTTTTTTTGTGGTGGGGGGGGGATTTTTGATGACAGCCTCTGTTTCCTTAGGGGTTATTGGACTTTTTAAACTGTTTACCTGACTTTGATTCAACTTTAGTACATGAAATTTATCAAGAAAAGTATCCCTTTCCTTTACGTTTTCCAGTGTTACAGAATACAGGCTATTGAACTAACACTTCATAATTCTTTGTGTTTTCTTAGTGTTTGCTTTTATGTCTATCTTTTCATTTCTGATTTTGTTAATTTGGATACTCTCCCTCTTCCTTTTAGTTAGTTTGAGTAAGGGTTTGTCTATCTTGCTTATTTTCTCAAAAAAAAAAACAGTTCTTGATTTCACTGATTCTTTGTATTGTTTTTTTTTTCTAATTCATTGGCTTCAGCCCCGATTTTGATTATTTCCAGTTTCCCTCCTCCTCTTTGCTGTGTCTGATTCTTTTTGCTCTAGGGCTTTCAGGTGTGCTGTTAATCTGCTAATATGGGATCTCTCCCTTCTTTATGCAGGTGCTTAATGCTATGAACTTTCCTCTTAGCAATGCTTTCATTGTTTCTGATGGCTTTGGTATGTTGTGCCTTCAGTTTTAATTGAATTTGAGAAAATCTTTAATTTCTTTATTCCTCCTGGACCCAGAGTCCTTCAACTAGAGACTTTTTACAGATTCCATGGGCCTTTTGGGTTTCTGTTGTTTCTGTTTTTGCATTCCAGCTGTAGTCCATGGTGTTCTGATAAGATTCAACTGGTCATGTCAATCTCCTTGTATTCGTTGAAGCTTGCTCTGTGAGTAAGTATATAGTTGATCTTGGAGAAGGCTCCATTGGGGGTGCTGAAAGCAAGTTGTATTCTTTTGTTTTTAGGTGATTTATGCCATCTGTTAGTTTCCTTATTTCTTCATTTAGTTTCTGTCTTGATCTGTGCATTGGTGAGAGTGAGGTGTTTAAGTCTCCCAGTATTAATGTGTTCAGTTCAATGTTTGATTAAGCCTCATTAATGTTTCTTTTATGAATGTGGGTAGCCTTGCCTTTAGTGCATTGATGTTTTGAATTGAGACATCATCTTGGTGCATTTTTCTATTGATGAGAATGAAGTGTCCACCTCATCTCTTTTGATTAATTTTGGTTGAAAATGTCTTTTACTAGATATTAGAAGGTTCACTCCAGCTTATGTCTTGGGTCTGTTTGCTTAGAAAACCTTTTCCCAGCCCTTTCCTCTGAGGTAATGTCTATTTGTTTTGCTGAGGTGTGTTTGGAGAGTTGAGGCCATTGATGTTGAGTGATATTAATACCAAAAGTTAGTAATTCCTGTTATTTTGATGATGCTGGTAGGGTACATGTAAGTGCTTCCTTTCTTTTGCTTTTGTGGATGTGGTGTCATTGATATATTTTTTTGTGTTTTCCTGGTTGTCTTTAGCTTCCTTGAGTTGGAGTTTTCCTTCTAGTATTCTGTAGGGCTTAATTTGTGCCTATGTGCTGTTTAAACTTTGTGTTTTTCATGAAATACCATGTTTTCTCCACTTCTAGTGATTGAAAGTTTTGATGGGAATAGCAGTCTAGGTTGGCATCCATGGGCTGTAAGATATCTGTTCAGACCTTTCTAGCTTTTAGAGTCTCTGTTGAGAAGTCGAGTGTAATTTTGATAGGTATGCCATTGTAAGTTACTTGTTCCCTTGTAGATTTTAATATTATTTATTTGCTCCATAGATTTACTATTTTATTATTATGCCATGGAAGGATATTATTATCTGTTCCAATCTATGTGGTCTTCTTTAAGCATCTTGTATGTTTCTAGGCATTTATTTCTTTAGGTTGAAAAAATTTTCTTCTATGACTTTGTTGAAAAAAAATTCAGGGTTTTAGAGCTGGGAGTCTTCTCCTTCTTCTAATACTATCATTCTTAGGTTTTGTCTTTTCATAGTGTCCCAGATTTCTTGGATGTTTTTTGTCATGAACTTTTTAGATTTAAAATTTTCTTTTACTGATGTTTCAATCTCTTCAATTGTACATTCTACACCTGAGATTTTTTTCTTCCATGCCATGCATTATGTTGGTGATACATGTGTCAGTTGTTCCTGTTCTCTACCTTAGGTGTTGCTTCTCTAGATTACCTTTGATTGTGTTTTCTTTATTGATTTTAGTTTCATTTCTAGATCTTGACCTGTTATACTTATTTCCTTCTCCCTTTTTATTGTATTTTCCTTCATTTCTTTATGAGTTTATTCAGCTCCTTCCTCTGTTTGAATGTATTTTCCTGTATTTAGTCTCCTCCTTTAAGTTCTTTTCATTTTCATGAGCTCAGATTGGCAGTCATTTTCTTGTGCTTCAGGTGTAACAGTATCTTCTGGGCTTGTTGTGGTAGGGAAGCTGGTTTTATGTGGTGTCACATCAGCTTGGGTTTTGTTGGTTTTGTTATTATGCTGACCTCTAGCCATCAGGTTGTCTCTAGTGTTAGCAGGCTTGGTGTTCCCTCTGCTGGTCTTGTCCCAGGTGGGTTTGGCAGGTCATGAGTCATCAGCAGAGAGAGCTTGAAGGTAAATATTTCTCGGCCTGATAGGCCTCCTCATGATGACAGAAAATGGAGGTTGGGTCCAAGTGCTGCTCACATTTACTGGCTCAGATGTCTCACTGCTATTTGTATTCCTGTTGGGTCAGGCAGATGGAATCACCAGAGAGGGTTGTAACCTGAATGTTGCTAGGGCCAGACACAGGTCTCCTTGGGATGAGGGACAATGTAGCTTTGATCTCAGAAACAGATCACCTCCGCTGGCTCTATTTGCTCTCTGCTCTCTGTGTCCCAGGTGGGTCAAGCAGATGAAGTCAGCATTAGAGAGGGCTTTGTGCTGCCTGTTGCTCACCTGACACCGGCCTCTTCAGGATGTAGGACAAAGGGGTACGTGTCCTGCCAACAGCTCTGCTCTGCTTGCTCTGGTGGCTAACTGCTATCTGTGTCCTAGGTGGGTCAGAGAGATGGAGTCAGTAGCAAGGAGGGCTCTAAGCTGAGTGTTGCTCAGGCTAGATATACGCCTCCTTGGGTCTCTGTCCAAATTCTCTTTTCAAAAATATTTATTTTTTTGTCATTATGAATACAGTCCTCTGCACCTTCAGGCATGAAAAGTGCATCAGATCACATGATAGATGGCTGTGAGCTACAATATGGTTAATAGGCATTGAACTCAGGACTTGTGGAAAAACAGTCAGTGCTCTTAACTTCTGAGCCATCTCTCAGCTGTCTCTCCAATTTCTTCATGAAGGCACTTAGTGCTTTGAACTTTCCCTGTAGCATTGCTTTCATGATGTCCTATAAGTTTGTGTATGTTCTTCCTTTATTTTAATATAATTATACAAGTCTTTAATTTTTTTATTTCTTCCATGACCCAGTGGTCATTGACCCAGGTGTTGTTCAGTTTCCATGAGCGTGTAGTCTTTTCATTATTTCTGTTGCTGTTGATGTCTACCCTTAATCCATGGTGATCTGGTAAAGAATAGGACAATTCAACTTTCTTGTATTAGTTATAGTTTGTATTTTGACTGACTATATGGCTGATTTTGGAGATTTTGTGTGATGCTGAGAAAAAAGTATTCTCTTTTGTGTTTGGGTGAGACATTCTATAGCCATTTACTAAGCCCATATGAATCATGACCTCTGGTAATTTTATCATTTCTCTATTTAGTTTTTGTTTCTTTTTTTAAAATTTAATTGTTTATTATTTGTACAGTATCCTGGCTGTATGTATGTCTGCCTGCCAGAGGAGAATAATATATTTCATTATAGATGGTTGTGAGCCACTATGTGGTTGCTGGGAATTGAACTCAGGACTGTTGGAAGAACAGACAGTGTTCTTGACCTCTTAACCATCGCTCCAAAATCGTAGTTTCTGTTTCAATGATCTGTCTATTGGTATAAATGGGATATTGAAGTCTCCCACTATTGATGTGTGGGGATCAGTGTGTAATTTAAACTTTAATAATATTTCTTTTACAACTGTGGGTACACTTGTATTTGGGAGCATAGATGTTCAGGATTGAGATTCTCTCTTAGTGAATTTTTCCTCTTATGAGAATGAAGTGTCCTTTCCCATTTTTTGTCTATTTTTGGTTGAGGTCTACTTTATTAGCCATCAACATGGCTATTTTAGCTTGCTTCTTTGGTTTGTTTGTTTGGAAAACCTTTTCCCATCTCCTTACTTTGATGTAATTTCTCACTTTGTTGATGGCATATATTTCTTGTATGCTCAGAATGACAGATCCTGTTTAAATATACATTCTTTTGTCCCATGTCTTTTTATTGGAGACTTGTGTCCATTGATGCTGATAGATTTTATTGTGCAATGGTTGTTAGTTCCTTTTACTGTGATGTTGACAGTGATAGTATGTTTATGTGCTTGTCTTCTTTTGGTTTTGCTGTTGACCTTGTTGGGTTTGAGTTTTTCTTCTATGATCTTCTGTAGGAAGGCTTTGTGCATAGATATGGTTTAAAGTTTGTTTGGTCATGGAATAGGTGATTTTTCTCCCTCTATCATGATTGAAAGCTTGGCTGGTAATAGTAGTCTGGGATAACATGTATGGTCTCTTAGTTTCTGTGTAACATCTTTCAGGCCCCTTCTGGCTTTCATAATCTCTGTTGAAAAGTCAGGTTTGAGTCTGATAGGTCTGCCTTTATATGCTACTTGGTCTTTTTCCCTTGCTAATTTGAATATTTTCTCTTTGTTCTCTAGATTTATTATTTTGATTATTATGTGGCTATTGGAATTTCTTTTCTGGTCTAGTATACTTAGTATTTTGTAAACCTCTTGCATGTTTAAGGATATCTCTTTAAGTTGGGTAAATTTTTTCTATGACTTTTTAAAATTAATTTATTCTTGTTACATCTCAATGGTTATCTCATCCCTTGTATCCTCCCATTCTTCCCTCTCTCCCATTTTCCCCTTACTCCTATCCCCTATGACTGTGACTGAGGGGGATTACCTCCCCCTGTATATGCTTATAGGGTATCAAGTCTCTTCTTGGTATCCTGCTGTCCTTCCTCTGAGTGCCACCAGGTCTCCCCCTCCAGGGGTCAAATATGAGGCACCACATTCTATGGTTTTCTTGAAAAAATTCTGGTCCTTGGTGTCTAGAATATTTCTTCTATTCCAGTTATTCTTAGATTTCATCTTTTGCTGCTGTCCTTTACTTCTTGGAGGTTTTCTTGTAAGATTTTTTCTATTTAAAATTTTCTTTGTCAGATGTATCACTTTCTTCAATTGTATCTTCATGCCTGAGATTCTCTCCTCCATCTGTTTTATTCTGTTGTTCATGCTTACCTCTGTGACTCCTGTTCTCTTCTTAAAACTTCCATCTCCAGGATTTTCAGATTTGTGCTTTCTTTATTGGTTCTATTTCCATTTTCATGTCTTGAGCAAATTTTATTCATTTCCTTCACCTGTCTGATTGTATTTTCCTGTAGGTCTTTGATGGCCTCTATTTATTTGATTGTATTTTCCTGTATTTCTTTGAGACCCTTATTCATTTTGTCTTTAAATGCCTCTAACAACTTCATAAGCATAGATTTAAGGTCACTTTCTTGTGTTTCAGCTACATTAGGATATCCAGTGTCTCTTTTGTTTGTTTTGTCTTGTTCTGTTCAAGCTATATTGACCTGGTTTTGTCGATTGTCTTTCTACACTAGACTTTGCCATCTGGTTGTTCATGGCATTGGCTGTGTTCCCAGAACCTGCTGTGTTTCTCAGGCGTTTGTGCTTCATTGGTGTTCTGATGGTCTCAAGACAGGTAGTAGAACCATCATATTTGTGTTGGGAATCAAATTCTACTATTGCTGAATACCAGCCAGTGCTCTTAACTAGTAAATCACCTCACTTGCTCCTCTAGAAGATATTTGAAAAGAATGAGAACCAATTATTCTCAAGTTATTCTATAATTAGAGAACTTTTTCCAAAGGAGGCATTCCACTGATAATAAAACAAGAAAGATATACAGTAAAGAAGAAAATTATAGATTTGATTTTCTAATGGTCATAGGCAAATAATTAAAATAAAACACTTTTAATGTATTTTAGAAATACATCAATACATACCAGTTTTTAAAGTGTGACAGAATGTGAAGGAGTGAAAGGATAAAGGTGGCTTAGATGTTTAGAATAAAACTGAGAAATAAGCACAAAGTCACTAGTATTAGCTACGTCTGCATACTTGATACCACCATAATTCCAAGAGTGGTTTTATATACTGATAGAAAATTGGTTTTTCTTGCTGACATTTGGCATTGGGTTATAAAATGAGGTCCTATGTTCTTAATAACTTTGTATGTAGCTCATTATGCCTTGACCAGGTATAGAATAATATTCATGAAAAGTTATATCAAATGCAAAGAAATCAGATTTCTTGAGAATAAACACATATATGAAAAGAAAGTATGACACTATATGAAATTTCTTTAAGAACACCAGAAAAGTGTATATATTGACACAAAATTTCTATATTAAATATCAAATCTTGTCAGTAACACACATAATTGATATAGGAAACACTGTTTTTGGATACTGTTGAAAAATTAATCAAATACTTGAATGAACTAAGTGGAAGAACTCATATATTAAGATTTCCTCAGCAAACTAAACCAGTAACACAAAAGTAATAGTGGAGAACAAAAAAGTGTAGCATATATTTCCACATGAAAACAGGATGTCTTAGACTCAGTAATGTCTCTCTTTTCCCCTATTTCACATCCTTAGGTTTGGAGATAGGGGTTGAAAAGTAAGAAGGGTGAATATAGAAATATATAGAGAAGATAGAACAATAAGATTAGTGAATCTACTAGTCAACTTAATGCCTCATTTGTCACTCAAAAGGTTATTTTTAATTGACTGGTATAGAATTTTGTAGATAGATACAAAATCAGATTAATTCCAGATGTAGTTGTATGGAATACAAATGTAAGTTTATTCTTCACACACATTATATATAAATATATATATATTCTACTCTAATATAAGGTATTATACTCATATAACTCAATTATAATACCAGGTTTACTTTCATAATTTGAAAGTGCTAATGCAAGCTGTTTAGGACAAATAAGTTATACAAGTTAATTGTTATCTGACCAAATCATGGTCATATAAATCACTACTAAACTTTTATCACAAGAATATACATTTC
The DNA here is from genome assembly GCF_964271855.1 of Acomys minous. Taxonomy (NCBI): domain Eukaryota; kingdom Metazoa; phylum Chordata; class Mammalia; order Rodentia; family Muridae; genus Acomys; species Acomys minous. The sequence goes on along the minus strand of NC_140493.1, from coordinate 64,884,902 downwards.
AGGTGCAACAGATAGATATGATTCTACAGAAAGATAAGATAAGATATTTAGATAAGGTCTTTAAAAAACCTCAGAGACATGCAGAATATGGTATTTAAGTTGTTTTTATTATTTTAAAGATTCACTGACAATAAGACAGGTTAACTCCTGGCAACACCCAACCTACCTCAAAGAGGATGATGAGCATTAAAGAATTTATTATGGAGTTGGTTTCAAATGTGGCAAACAAGCCACTCAGCAAAATGTTCTAATTTCTACCACAGACAGAATTATGCCTAAAAAAAGAGCAAACTTAGATGCAGGCAGAGTTGCCTGTCGAACTCTGCTAAGATAGGGTAAGCAAGTCCTCAATAGTTCCTGCCTCACAAATATGTATGTTAGATATATTCAGCCAGAAGGCTGAAGAACATGCTCCACCATAATAGAGTTTGGATGACTATTCAAGTAGAAAACTATCTCTGTCATCTTCACATTTGGAAATCTATAAACATGCACTCCCGATATACTCAGTAATTAAGTTTATTCCTTTTCAAATCTATGATGGAATTGAAGACCAGAGAGCTTAGTTTTACAATGAAGTTCAGTTGTTTAGGGGCTAAGATCTTTTTAGGTCTAGATAGATGTTTTAGGTTGATAATGACAAGGTGTGATGGAGATTGATTTACACCCAAAATTTTAGATGCACCAAGATAGGAAAGATGTTTTCTTCAAGGCTGTCAAATACAAATAGCTAAAACACCAAGAATGTAACATTTGTATAATTCTGATTGTGTAGTGGTTCTTTGTGCTATAGGTAGTTTAATGTGCATATGTATAATAATATGAATGTATATGTAAAAAATTAAAAAAATATATTAAATAAATAAATAAATACATAAAGGAAAAAAAGAAAAAAACCAGGATGGCTACAGAATCCAATTATCCTAAATGATTACCTAAACAAACCCATGATATCAAAGGGAAAATTCTAACATTATATTTGATTGTTCAGAAGGTGAAAATCAACAGCCTTCGAAGATATTACTTAAGAAACACAGGAGCTAGGATTTAAGAAGGTCTTTCTTCCTAGCATATTTTCTGTCCCTGATGTAATGAAGTGAGTTCTGTTCAGGCTTTAATAATATGATGTAGCACTTAGGGCCAAAGATGATGCCCAAGCGTGATGCACTGGAAGCCAAGATAGAGAAGACTTCCATAGCCACCATGACTTTTCCCTTGGTGCTGTGGTAGACAGGGAGGAAGGTGACCCAGACACTGCAGAATACAAGCATGCTAAAAGCCAGGAACTTGGCTTCATTGAATGTGTCAGGCAGATTTCTGGATAAGAAAGCCATAAAGTAGCTCCCCAGGGCCAGGGCTCCCAGATATCCAAGGATACAGTGGAAGGCAATAGCTGATCCCTTGTTGCAAATGATGATGATGTGTTTATGTTCTGAGTGAGCATCTTTATCAATGAAGGGAGGAGAAGTTGCCAGCCAAATTCCACAAAGCACAACTTGGATCAGGGTGCAGATGGCAATAATGAAATTAGGGGCCCTTGAGATCAGCAACCACCTCCTAACTCTTCCTGGAGCAGTGATCTTGAAGGCTATAAGTACAGTGATAGTTTTGGCCAACACAGTAGAAAGAGCTACACTGAAGAGGAGTCCAAAAATGTTTTGCTGCAGGACACATGTGGCTGTGTTAGCATGGCCAATGAAGAGGAAGGGACAAAGAAAACAAAGGGTCAGAGTGATGAGCAGGATATAACTGAGATGCCGGTTATTGGCCTTGACAATAGGAGTGTCTCTGTGTTTCAGAAACACAACAAGAACAACAGCTGTGAGTGAGGAGAAGCTCAGGGACGTGAAGCTGAGTGTTGTCCCCAAGGGCTCATCATAGGCAAAAAATGTCACAGTTTTCTGTAAGCATTGGTGCCTCTCTTTGTTTGCATAGTGAGTTTCTGGACACCTCACACATTGATTCATATCTGCCAGAAATGCAGTTGATCATGAATGTGCATTCAGGTTTCTCCTTTGACCAGATGCCACTTGCCAGGTGTACCATCCTGCACTGTAATTTGAGTCATTTTGTTTTGTGTGTATAAAATACACACAGTTGGAAACCATACCATACCCAGAAAACTTTCTATTCCAGACCTCTATAGGAAGAAAAGCTTTCAATCACCATAGATGGGAAAAACAAGATACTTCATGACAAAGTCAAACTTAAACAATGTCTGTATAGAAATATATCCCTACACAGAGAATACTAGCAGAACACTAGATTAAAGGAAAAGTTCAATAAGACCAAGGGAATGGCCAGAAAAACAGGTATCGGTGACATCAGTTAGAGGGACAGAGACCCCATGCCCACCAAAGGCCCAATTTGTCACCTGAAGCCTTGTCCCCAGCCTGTTCACACAATCTCAAGTCAGCTGTCAGAAATTCAGGCCTCAAAGACTTGAAGACCAAAAAAGAAACAAAAGCCAAGGACAAAAACACCATGCAAGTGAGACTCAAACGGTATATACTCATACTTATATCTGCATGCTAGCCCAAGGGGCATGTCCCACAAAAGCCTTCACTTACTAGGAAACTGGAACAGAGGGCAGGACATCCTACTGGGACTCTAGATGAGAGAAGCATGGGAGAGTAGCAAAGTAGAAGGATCCAGAGGGTCCTAGAAACCTACAAGTAGAACATTATGAAAGGCAGATTTGGGCTCAGGTGTCCCACTCAAACTAAGGCACCAGCCAAGAATAATACAGGTGGTAAACTTTAAACCCCTACCCAGATCTAATCAATGGACATAACATTCTCTATAGCTGAGTGTAGAGTGAGGTATGACTTTCACACGACCTCTGGTGCCTTATATTTGACCATGTCCCCTGGAGGGGGAGACCTGGTGGCACTGAAAGGAAGGATAGCAGGTTACCAAGAAGACATTTGATATCGTATGAGCATATACAGGGAGAGGAAATCCCTCTCAGGAACAGTCATAGGGGAGGGGAATTAGGGGAAAATGGGAGGGAGGGAAGAATGGGAGGATACAAGGGATGGGATAACCATTGAGATGGAACAAGAATAAATTAAGGAAAAAAACCACCATGCAATAAATACAAACTCAGAAATCAGCTCTTAGACCTATAATCACCTCAAACCTACATGTCTTAACTGCAGTGTGAGAACACAGTCAACAAATAGCCAAAGCCATAGGGCACCACCAGGTCCCAACTATCCTAAGACAACAAGACTGCAATATTTCAGTGCAGGTGGAAGCACAAGAAAATGACCTTAAGATCAACTTCACGAATATGATTCAGGCTCCTAAAGAAGAAAAAAAAACATTCTCTTAAAAAAATTAAGGAAAGAGAAAGAAAAAAATTAGAACGACTCAATGAATTCCTTAATGAAAGCCATGAAATCCAACAAAAACACAATAAATAAACAAACAAACAGATGAATGAAACTGGTCTAAAAATGGAAATAGATGCCCTGAAAACATAAACTGAATGAATTCTAGAATGGAAAATCTTAGCAAACAAAAAGGAGCTACATATGCAATCATCAGGAACAGAATTGAAGAGATAGAAGAAAGAATCTCTGAAGGTTGATGATACAATGACAGAAGATTCATTTGTCAAAGAAAATGTTAAATCTAAAAATTCTTAACACAAAACCATCCAGGACATTTGAGACATTATGGAAGACCAACCTATAAATAGTAGATGTAGGAGACTAAGAATAATTCTAGCTTGATAGTGTTAAAATATATTTGACAAAATCACAGAAGAAAAATTTCCAAACATAAAAAAGGGCATGCCTATAAAGGTAGAAGTTTACAGAATACCAAATATATAGAACCAGAAATGGAAGACCACAGGCAAAATAATAACCAAAACACTAAATGTGTAGAACAAAGAAAGAATATTAAAAGCAACAAGAGAAAAAGGCCAAGCTACATATAAAGGAAGATCTATTAGAACTATACACAACCTTTCAACAGAGACTCTGAACCAGAAGTACCTGGACAGATGTCTTTAAGGCTCTAAGAGTCCACCGATACCAACCTAGACTACTATACTTAGCAACACTTTCAATCACCATAGAGAAAGAACATGACAAAGTCAAATTTAAGCAATATCTGTGTACAAATCCAGCCTTAGAGAAGACAATAAAAGATACATGCCAACACAAGGAGATTAAGTACACTCCTGAAAACACAAGGAGTAAATTGCACACTAACAAAACCCAAAGAAGGTAAACATACACACATGCACACACACACACACACCACCACCACCACCACCACCACCACCATCACCAACAGAAGTAGCAGCAGGAACAACAGAAACACTACCAAAATAACAGGAATTAATCATAATGGGTCATTAACATCCATCACTATCAGTGGACAGAATTTCCTAATAAAAAACACAGGCTAACATAATGGGTATGAAAATATTACCCATCCTTCCACTGCAGGGAAGAAAAAGACCTCAACATCAAAGACAGATGTTACCTCAGAGTAAAGGGTTGGAAAAAGCTTTTCCAAGAAAATGGACCTAAGATACAGGCTGGTGTTACTATTCTGATATCTAACAACATAGACTTCAAACAAAATTTAATCAGAGAGATGGAGGACATTTCACACACATTAAAGGAAAACCTCACTAATATGGTGTCTCAAATCTGAACATATATTTCACAAATGAAAGGGCACCCACATTTGTAAATGAAACCCTAATAAATGTTAAAGCACACATAAAACTTCACACACATTAAATTGGAAGACTGATGTATTCCATTCTCATCAATGGGCAGGTCATCTTGACTGATGACTTTCTAAATAGAACACTGAGAGCCAGCAGGGTCTCTAACTTTGACAATAGGAAGTCATGACAATGAAAGGTTTCCATAAGGCAAAGGACATTACCAGTAAGAACTAATGATATCCTGCAGAATGGGGAAAAGATTTTCCCCAACTCCTCAGTCAATAGATGGCAAATATCCAAACTATATGATGAAATAAAGAAAACCAGACATCAGCAAACCAAATAATCCAATTAAAAGTTAGGGTCAGGAACCTGAAAGTGAATAGCTCAGAGACTATTCGTGGAGTTCCATTTGTTCAACTATTTGGAAATAGTGGAATAGTAGTTGTGGCTCATTAGGGACATTTGTGTCTATGGAAGGGCTTTTAAGGATCTTTCTAGTGACAGTATGTATTTTCTGTCTCCTGTGTTTGGATCAGCATGTGTGCTCTGAACTACTACAATTGTTATTCTTTATTAGTTAATTTTCCATTGTTGTGAAGAGCCATAATGACCAACACAACTTATTAAAGAAAGGCTATAACTCATGGGTTTATAGTTCCAGATGAAGATCATGGAAAGGTGAAGGAATGAAAGCAAATGAGAAAATAGCTGAGTTTATATCTGATCTATAAGCATGGATGTGGGGAGAGAGAGGGGCAGAGGGAGGGAGGGAGAGAGGCAACAAAGCCACACCTTCTATTTATTGCAAATTCCTCCACTACTGTAGAGCAAGTATTCAAACAGTCGAGCATATGGGGTATGGTCTCATTCAAGGTATCAACATGGACTCTAACTATATGAAATCGTAAGCCAATTAAATGCCTTCTTTTATAAGTTTCTTGGTCAAGGTACTTTGTCATAGCAACAGAGAATAAAGTAAGATAAAATGCATGCTGTAATGAAGCATACTTCTCTGGTAGTCTACAGTGGTTTTCTGTAGGCAGCGACATCCACATCTACTGTGGTTAAAGTATATAAAGCAGGTATGAATTTCAATGCCAAGAGTGTATTATTTCTGTGGGAAGAATGAACTTTATATAACCTGTGATTTTCTAACAGCTGGAAGGAAGAGGAATACCTTCACTGAAATGAGCTGGTTGCAGCTCACTTACAGATGTTTTCCATATGCTTAGCCATTGCAAATGATGGGAAGGTGGGTATGCTTTCTGCATGCCTGACAATTATCTGTCTCATTGGAAATCTCATTCTTTGGGCAAGGAGTGCAGTCAAAGCAGCAGGTAGCCTTGCCCTCCTGCTGGGTTTTCCTGAATCCAGGATGACAGCTCTCACTACATAGAGACCGAGGAATCTGAGAATAAAGTGATTGATAGCAAATGATCGGGTATTTATGGGATTTGCCACAGAATGTTGACAAGCATTATACAATTCTAACATTTTAATTGTATGAGGTGTGTGAGATATACAGAGCAATTGAGGCTGGTTCTCTTCTCATTGTATGAGCAGAAGTTAGACAACTGAAAATGTTCTTTCATGCCATACTAAGAATGGTGTCTAATGATAAATCATAAAGAATCTATCACCAACATGAGGCTTTGTCTATGCATAGACATTCTTATCTCAGGCAGTCTCAGAGTTATTCTCAGGTAGTGGGTTTAGCAACATATGTTACCTGCTTTTTCTGCAGTTTGAATTCTTTATATTCCAACTGCAGGTTCCTCCCTCATCACCTCCTGATCCTACTCCTTCCCATACCATGCTGTTTTGTTTTGACAGGGGCCTAAAATCAGAAGGTCAATAGGCCATTGGTTAAAACCTTCTAAGGTGGAATAAAATAAATCCTCTGTCAGATGACCTGTGAAAATGATTAAGGTCATTCTGAAAATGGTATGGTATTTATGGTATTAAAGAAATGAAAAGCTTGGAAAATAAAGAGTTCATCCAGCAAAATTAGGTAGTAAGACAATTCTTCATATTGGTGGTAATTATGTATCTATGAGTGGACCCTGTATGAGCAAGAAATGGTCACAACTTGCTTGTTGTAAATTTCAAATGTACACACTGGTGAAGATACTAAGGTAAGATGCCACCTACCTCTGTCCATCCTGTGGCCCACTGTATCATATCATAAGATAAGGATAATTTCTGGCCCTCCGGAGCATTTGGAGAAAATGTTCCTACTTTCACATTTAGCCCAAGACCTTTTGGGAAATTCCAAAAGTTGAGAATGTCATACTCTGCATGTGACTTCCTTTTCCAATCCATGACCACATGGTCCCCCGCAGGACTGATGAGTTGTGTGTTCTTTATAAAAGGGTGAAGCTAAAAGCGAAACAAATACTTATGTTACATAACCTCCAAAGAAGTATAACAGAGGTAGAATCAGAGAGAATCTCTTCTTGGTTTTAACCTTGATGTGAAAAACACCTTTACTATAGATATTAATTGCATTCAGCAAATGATAGCAAAAGATAATGGGAGAATCACTGTCCTTCTAAAATGTTTAAATCAGTTTAACTAGAAAAGGTAGAACTAAACACTCTTAAATCATGAATATGTATGGAGAAATGTAGTTATTTCTTTAAAAATGTAGTTATTACAATTAAAATTTGAAAATATTTGAAGTTTCATCTGTAAAATGGATGATTTTTTGAGCCATCATTTACATAATATAAGCATTTAGAAGAATTCAGGTGCACTGTGATAATTCTCTGTCTCTTCTCTTGTGTAATTGGAATTTTCATATTGAAAATTTTACCCTGAAAATACTGTATGGCCCATTGTAATACAACTGTCTATTGAATTAAACATATTTCTCCTTACAGTCTCTCTAGAATATTTTCAACAAAATAATCTAAAATATGTATTGCCTAGTTTGAGGGTGTTAATAGGCCTGTAGAGTGTCATGTTGCCAATGTCACAATTCAGCTGAAGTGATGTTACCTGCCATGGGGAGAATACCATCTCTTTTCCTTTTACTTGAGTTGGAAATTGTACTTGATTGAGAGTCATCTCATGCACACTGTGGGCCACAGAATATACAGCATTGTACACATTGTAACTCTCCTCACTCATGGCCATGTCAAAGATGTTCCCAGGCAAGAATCCCAAGGAGGCATTAGGTAGACAGTTGTCCACAATTCTACACGCTTTCCTCAAAAATGAGCAATTGAAGAATAAGTGCCACAATACATGAAGATAAATGTCTTCTGGGAATTTGGAAGGATTGGCTGTCTGTATAAAATCTGTAAAACGAGTAATCTCCTCATTATGGTGTGAAAAAATAAGGGCCCCATGTAATGAATCTAACATGAAATATTCATCAAATTTCGAATGATCCCAGTGTGAGTTCAGGACCCAGACTTTCCATTTAAGTAATTTCTGTTTTATATTCACTATTAAACTTAACAGAGAGTCAGAGTCCCCATAAATAATAATCACATTTGCTGATTATTCCAGGATCTGAACCTGATTTTTCCAGGGTTTGGTAAGATATGAGCCCCTGCTGACTAGGATCATTTCCACAAATGCTATGCAGATTTCATTTTTATCCATCTCGCTTCTCAAATCTGAGAGAGTCTGGGCACCTTTGTGATCATCTATGATAAAGAGCCCCACCCAGAACCATTGGAAATGAAGCATCAAAGATAAAATGCCAAGTGTCAGAGGTGTGTCCTTAGGGGCCACCTGGTACAGAGAAGAAAACCGTCTTTGTTCACTCAGGATGCTATCAAAAGGCCCAAAAGTAAGCTGCAGAGAAAACACAATAAAAAACATAGTCATAAAATTGAACTACATTCTACAGCAATGGTTTAAATCCTTTAGGACAATCCTGCTTTGAAGGTGAAACCTTCCTTCCTATGGGTGTTCCAGAAAAGTACAGAAAGCAATCATAGGTTCACCAGTGTTCTGTGTCTATTCTATATTCCCTTTTCTCTCTATTCTATGCTACATAAATATAGATGTACCATCAACTGTCTGCATCATTTTCTATCCATGAAGAGGGATTTATGTTTCCTTTTTTGCCTCACAGCCCTGGACAATGTCATCAATCGAGCTACCATCAAGTCCTATACCATCCCCCCATCTCACCTGTGGAAACTTGTATAGATCCAGCAGTGTCCCTATGTATTCAGATATTGCCCATGATGGCCCTGTAAGTACAGCAGCTGAATTGCTCTCTTTTACATATCTGTAGTTAGGAATGCTATGACCACGCCCTGAAAGTGAGGCAAAAAGATTGCCCAGAGTGTTCCTTTGACCATGTGGAACATTATGGACTTCAAATCCCAGGGATGTGTTGGGTAATATGTAGTTGTTGCTGTTGATCTCCTCAATGGCAAACATCATGGCCAAAATACATTGGTAGTTCTTCAACTTGTACCTGGACAGAAGGTAGAACAATGTTTAGGAGGAAGATCTGTACCACATAACATATCATAGCGATGACTCCTAGTAAAGCATGCTATGGAGCCTGAACCATATGGAATTTGTAATGAGGCAAACATTCCAGGCTTAGGTCATGGACACCAATGCCACAAAACCTCCCATCTACAATTTATACTATCTGAAAAAAGTGCTGAGACAATGGAGAAGCCTAATTTGTTGTAGAGACCAACCAATGACTTGTCAATATGAGGCCCACACCAGAGAAGGAGCCCTTGCCTAAGGATAACCAGGAACTAGAGGCTGGATATGCCAGAGACACAGGACAGAAATAATCAATAAAATGATTCCTAATGATATTTTGCTACACTCATAGATCAGTGTCTAGCCCAATTGTCATCAGAGAGATCTCTGTTGACAGATGATGGGAGCAGATGCAGAGAGGCCCATAGCCAAACAGGATGAGAGAGCAAAAATTGGAGATCATGGTCAAGTCTTTCCCCAAGGAGCTTTATAAACCATGTGAAGAAAAGGTGGAGGAATTATTGGAGCCAGAGGGGTTAAGAACACTAGGATAACCTGATTCCCAGAATCAAATAAGCAGAGCTCATAGGGGCTTATAGAGATTGAAACAGCACACTATAACAGAAAGAAAAGAAAATAAAACAATAGAAAAACAAAAGTCTATCTATCTGTGTCGCAGAAATGTCAAGATTATAAGCATGATCCACCATGATGCCCAGCAAGATACTCAGTTTTGATAGCATATGGTTTGTTATAATATGTACAATTAGTATGATGAACATTGAAAGGATAAAATCCCATAACTTAATCAGTATACATTTCACTTAGTATGAATTACCATCTTCTACCTCACAAACAGATAGTGATGTCATGATGAGAAATGAACATGTATAAACATTAGTGACTCTGACAGTACAAAACTTAAACTCAAAGAAATTATTGAAAATATGTTTTAGAACAAAACAGCAAAAATGCCATTCCTGAAAAATATAGTTTGATAACTGATAAATATATCTTGTACAACTCACTTATGTCATTTTTTATCTTCAACATGAAATATCATAAATGTTGAAAATAAACCATTCATTATAAAATGTTTAAAAATAACCAGTAAGCAGATATTTATGTCCTTTAATTTGCAAAATGGTTAAAAAATCCCGAAAAAGAAGAAACCTTTAAAATCAGACTTTTCATATTCTTCTACTATTTAAATCATTTTAAGTTATTAATATACAAATATACACATGACTTCTAAAATGCCACTGGAGCATACAAGTCAACCATATTTTTAAGTTAGTGTGAAGGAAAACCTCTCCCAAACCCAGTAAGAGAAACTGTCATTATTACTTTGCAGGGAAGTTAAGCACCATGCTTAAACATCCCATAGCATGAATACATGTACTCCTGTAAATTAATTTCTTTTAGTCAGGATATACTTTGTATATCCTGAACTTATCAACTAATCCTTCACCATCTTCCTAATTTTGACAAGAAAGTAAAATCTAAATATAAAATTAGAAGAAACAATCAGGAATTATATATATGTTACATTCATATGTTTTGAGTTTTTTTCTGGTAGCCTTGAAGAAAACACATTTCTTGGTGAGTCTAAAATTCTGAATGTAAATCAATAAAATCTATCATATCTCATCATTATCAACTTAAATCATCGGTCTCTACTTAAAAACATCTTGACCCTTAAACAAATAAGCTTAAATGTAAAACTAAACTATCTGGTCTTCAACTCCATCAGAGGCTTGAGAATTAATAAATTAATTACCTGAGTATACATGGAGTCCAGCTTAGCACCTTCCCAAAAAAGAAGATGACAGAGATGGTTTGCTGCCTAAAGAGTCTTCCAGAATTCTCTAGAACATTGGAGCATCATCTTCAACACTTTGGCCCAATATATCTGGGCCAGACATATTTGTGAGGAAGGAAGTATTGAGAGCTTCCTCACCCTGTCTTGGCTGAGTTTGGTCATTGATTCTGCCTGCATCCAAGCTTGCCCACTTTTAGGAATAATTCTGTCTGTGGTAGAAATGAGACATTTTGCACAGTGCCTTGTTTGACAGGTAGATATGATTTAATAGAACTCTGTTCTCAAGGCGAGTATGGTCTACACAGAAATCCTGGAATATCCAAATAAGTATACTGAGTACTCTTTTAGAATTATCTTTGTAGATTCTCTTAAGTGCCAAAAAATACTTTATAAGTATAACTAGTAAGACAACACATATTGTCAAGAACCTTTGGTGAAAATTAATATATAACACTGTTTGTGGAAGGCATGAACCTCTCTTGTGTTTCCCACAGTGTGTTTGTGTCTTGGATCTCAAAAGAACAAAATGCAAAGCTCTAAGGCTATATGCTCACTGAGACACACTGGTGTATTTAGTTTTGAATTTCAGTGTACATAGTGTGTAGAAAATATAAAGGAGTTCTTATTTACATCATCTTGTCTCTATAGTTATAAAAAAGGTTTTAAATTAATATGTTTTGTGTTAAAGTTGCCTTTTCAGGTTTTCAAGCATCATAGTCCATAGGATATTAGAAAACAGAAGGGTTCTGAGACAGAATGTTCATATTTTCAGTACAATTTGAAATTACTGTTCTATCTGGATTGGTCATTGAAGGCTTCTGAGTGCATAGCTGGCAAACAATACTTTCTATAAACATGGCATCAATATAGAGGTTTTCAAGTGCCATATAAATTAATACTAGCTGCACAATTTATGATCTTTTGATGCTATGGCAATTGAGATAGGTATACTTATGCAGTTATAATTAGAACATGAGTATAGTTAACTGAAATAAGACAGATCAATTCGTCTTTCAAATTACATATACATTCTTTTCTATATATGTGATAAACTTTATGAAGAGTAGGAAAGCATTGTGAACCTTGAAGAGTCTATGCTTGCAGGTGCCCCACACTCTATGAAAAGTACATTTGGAAATGTGTTGTCTTCATCAAATATGTTATTTGTTTATAGCTTATATAGTTGGAAGTTAATATTAGTTATATTTCTAACTTCAGAAGATATTAAATCACACAGCCCTCTCTTCTTGAACATAGTAGACAAGCAAGCCACAGTGAGCTCATGTAATTACAAGTGTGATATTTGCAGAAATGAGATCGTTTTATGGTCCTTTTTTTGCTATATGTAGTTTATTGTATGTATGTATTATAATATAAATGCATATTTACAACTATTAGTAGTTTCTGACATGCTATTCACCCCCTGTGGAATTGTCCAACACTTTCTTCCCACAGGCTTTGAATCCAAGACCCTGTATTCAGAATAACACAATTTATGGATTAAAAATATATTTAGTCTCTTCTCCAGGCACAGGCAGTATGATTTCATCTAAGACTACAGAGATCTAGTCCCATGACATGAAATCCTTAGTGGATTTCTCCACAAATGTGAACCAAGAAGCAAATCATTGAAAAGCCATTCATGATGATACAAACATGTTACACTAGATGATGCCATGATAGACTAAAGGGAACAGGGCCGAAAAGGCCCATACCAGACCTGACCAAATCATAATAGCAGACACCATGCACTGTAGAACTGGAGGCTATCAATCCCAGTTTTGATTTCCCATATCTCTGCGAGTCATAGAATATTCTCTTTTTCCATAGATGCATGCCTGATTTCCAAAATTATGTCTATGCCCTACTATAAACTGTTTATGTCTCTTTCTGATAAAACCTACAGTTCTGCTCAATTGATTTCCTTATGATTGTTTGATGTCATTGTAGAAATCAGGTTTCTTATTTGAATGTGAACTTTGACTTTATATAGTATTCCTTTGTCCACCATGAATCACTGAGTTGACATTTTGTCATGATACCACCAAGTGCTAGAACACTGTGTCTTCCCACAATTTATTCATATCTAAGGTCATAGTGTCATCAAGAAATATAATACCATAGAAATATATCCACGTTTTCCTCTCCAAAAAAAACTGAGTAAAGCTTTCTGGGTAGAAGGACTCCATTCCTAAAGGCACAGAGATGAGTTAAGTCAGTGACTCTACCAAGTTAGGCACTATAGCCATGACACATGTTATTGCAAAAGTGCTCAGTGTGGAAATTATGTCCAGGACAGAGTGTCAATCATTGTGTAATAATGGCTTTTCTTTGATAGTAATGAATCAATATTCCTGGACTAGAAAACAGGTGAGTTTCATTATCATATCTGTCCTACTCTAGCTTAAAAATCTGGGTGCAGAAGCCCCTCTTCTCTGCCTACCTCCACTTTCTGGGGACTCCATGGCTTGAGAGGATGACACTGCACTTAACATTTTTTGTCATTTTTTTGTTAATCTTTGCCATTCTGACTGAGGTAAAACAAATTACCAAACTTCTTTTGATTTGCATTTCCCTAGTAGGTAAGTATGATGATCTTTTTGAGAGATTTCTTAGTTCTTTTTTCTTTTATAACTCTTAGTACAAATCTCTGACCTACAAGAGAGTATCTTGAATGGCAGTGTGCTTATGAATTTTTCTGTATATTTATTATTGAGACATACAAAACATTTATTTGTGCAAGTTGATTCTCTGTCTTCTCAAATTGCTGAATTAATTAATAATTTCTTGAGTTTTTCTGCAGAATTTCTAGAATTTCTAGTTTGTGTTAATGTAATTTTGTTGTATAATCTACAAATAGTGATAGTTTGAGTTATTCTTGCTCTCTTTCTATCTAATTTTCTTTTCTTCTCTTGCTTCGACTGCTAGTGCTTTAAGCACAGTATTAAAGTGGGCATAGTGTGCATCCTTGCATTGTTCCCGACTTCAGTGACTGTACTTTATGATGTTTTTCCATTTGGGATGACTTTGTCTGTGGGATTTCTGTATTATCCTGTATTGTGCTGAGCTATGTTTTCTCCAATATTATGTTCTCTAGGACTTTTATTATGAAGTAATGTTGGCACTTGTCTAAGAATGTTCTTTTTAAAAATAATTTATGCATTTATTTACTTATTTATTCATTCCACTTACATCCTGATTATAGCCCCTGCACTCTGCTCCAGGTTCCATCCTCCCTCCTTCTTTCTTCACAATCCTACCTCAGCTCATCAACTCATATCTGGACTGAGCACATCCTCTCCTTCTGTTGCGTGCTGAGGTAGCCACACCAAGTGGGAATGATCAAATAAAATCAGGCAGCAAAGTCCATGTTAGAATCAGCCTGCACTCCCTTTTCTGTGGTCCTCACATGAAGCCTGAGCTGCCCATTGGCTACATCTGTTAGGGAATCTAGGTCCAATCTATACATGGTACTTGGTTGGTGTTTCAGTCTTTGCAAGCCCCTCTGGGCCCTATTTACTTGGCTTTCTTGTGGATCTCCTGTAACCTCCAGGTATTTCCTTTTATCCCTCTCTTCACTTTCCCACAAGACTCCCTATACTTCACCCAATGTTTGGTTTTTAGTCTCAGCATCTGTTTTTATCTTCTGCTGTGTGGATATCTATGCTAGGCTTCTGTCTATGAGCATATCAGAACACTGTGAATAGTGTGAGGGGTTGGCTCTTTCACGTGGGCTGGATCTCAGCTTGGTCCAGACACTGGACGAACATTCCCTTAATCTCTGGTCCTTCTTTATCCCTGCACCTCTTGTAGGTAGGGTACATTTTGGGTCAAAGTTTGTGTGGGTGGGCTGGTGTTCCTCTCCCTCTACCAGGAATCTTGTTTATTTAGAGGATTTCTTCTTCAGTATTCATGTCCCTTGCTACTAGGAATCTTAGTTACAGTCACCCCACATATCCTCTCAGGAGCCAAACCTGTCTTAGTTCTCCAGCTTATGATCAGAGATGCCCCTGCCTGTGGATTCTTTTCTCTTTGTAGGCCCTCTGGACTCTGATATCTTCTCTCCCCAGTTCTGTTATCCACCTTGATTTCTGTCTGAACTCCCTCTCACACTTTGTATTCTATATTCAACCATTTCTACTGTCTATCCTATTTCCTTTTCACAGTGACATTCTTGCATTGTCCCTTGGGCCCTTTTTGTTACTTAGCTTCTTTGGGTCTGTGAATTGTAGTATGGTTATCATGAACTATATGGCTAATTCTGCTTATGACTATACACCATGCCTGTTTTTCTGGGTCTAGGTTGCCTCACACTGGATAAACTTTTCTATGTCTATCCATTTGAATTACAGAAGTGGCAGACTTAGGCACTCTAAGCAGTACTCTGCCTGTAGTTTCAGAGGAGGCAGCCATTGGGGACTACCAGCAGTAGTGCAGCTTGTCCTTGATCTTTGCATGCCAGTCCCCAGTCCCCACATCTATTTACAGTTGCTGAGAAACCACTCATTGTGGACTATCAGCAGAGATGAGGACTGCCCTGTGTCCTTTCTGCATGATTACCATGTTCCTCGCTCTGTCTGCAGCTCCAAAGGCAGCATCCATAGGAGATTACCAGCAACTGTGAGATCTACCTCTCAACTTCCATGCACTGTCTTCAGGGTCCCATATCTGTCTGCAATCCCAGAGGTGGCAGCTATCAGGGACTCCCTTGGCAGTACCCAAGAAGGACTACCTACTAGCAGCACATGATGCCTATTCCTAGGCCCCAACTTTACCTACAATTGCAGAGGCATCAGCCACCAAGGACTATCATGGATCTTCAAGTGTGCCACCAGCAGGGAAAACTAGATGGTTAAAGAATAGCATAGGAACACACTCAACAAATCCCAGGGAAATAAAGATTCATCAGAACACAGATATCCTACTAAAATAAGGTTGGGTCAGGTAAAACAACCTTAAAAACTTCAAATTTCTGAAAGAAATGAAGACAATATTAGAGGATGGAAAGACTGTCCCTGTCCATGGATGAGAAGAATCAACATAGTAAAACTGGCCATGTTACCAAAAGAAATCTATAGATTCAATGCCATTCCCGTCAAAATAGCTACACAATACTTTACAGATATTTAAAGATCAATTCTCATCTTCATATGGAAAAAGAAAACCAAGAGTAGCTAAAACAATCCTTTACAATAAAATATCTTGTGAAGGAATCTCTACCCCAGATCTCAAACTGTTCTATACAACAACAGTAATAAGAACAACATGGTACAGCCATGGAAATAGGCTGGTTGATGAAGGGAATCAAATCAAAGACCCATAAATTAATCCTCACACCTATGGGCACTTGTTTTTTTTTTCAGAGAAGCAAAATCCATACCATAGAAAATACATAGGATCTTCAACAAATGATGCTGTTCTAACTGGATGTTAAATGTAAAAAATGCAAAAAAGATCCATATTTTTCACCCTGCACAAAACTAAAGGCCCAGTGTATTAAACACCTCAACATTAAAAACAGAAACACTAAATCTGTTAGAAAAAAATTGTGAGAGAGCCTTGATCTCATTGTCACAGGAGACAACTTCATGGAGAGAATACAAACAGGTCAGGTTCTAAGGTCAACAATTAATAAATGGGACATAGTGAAACTAAAAATCTTCTGTAAGGAAAAGGGCATTGTCAAGAGAACAAAACAAAAACCTACCTACTAGGGAAAGATCTTCCCCAATCCTACATCTGACAAATAGTTAATATCCAAACTATACAAAGAACACAAAAAATTAAACACCACCAATATAAGTAACATAATTAAGAAGTGATGATCACAGCTAAATAGAGAATTTTCAACAGAAGAATATTGAATGGCTGAGAAACAATTAAAGAAATGTCCAACCTCCTTAGTCATCAGAGAAATGCAAATCAAAATGACTCTCAGATTCCACCTTACACTCATCAGAATGGCTAAGTTAAAAAATTCAATTGACGGTACATGGTGGTGAGGATATGAAGAAAGAGGAAGAACACTCCTCCACTGCTTGAGGAAGTGCAAATTTCTACAGACACTTTAGAAATCAATCTGGCACTTTCTCGGAAGGTTGAGAGTAATGCTACCTCAAGACCTACCTATGACATTTCTTGGCAAATATCCAAAAGATGGTCCACTACACAAGAAGGAAATTTGTTCAACTATGTTTATGGCAGCCTTAATCATAATAGCCAGAACTTAAAACCCCTAGAAGTCCTTTATTCAAAGAATGGAAAAAGAAACTGTGGTACATTTATAAGATGCAATATAAGATGCAGTTATTAAAAAATAAAGGAAACCTTGAAATTTGCAGGCAAGTGGATGGAACTAGAAATTATCATCTTCAGTGAGATAACCCAGACCCAAAAGATATGCATGGCATATATTCACTGATAAGTGGATATTAGCCTGACATGAATGTACTCTGAGAGTCTCCACTCACACGGGATCAGTAGAGATGCTGGGAGTCTCTACTGAACTCCAGGTGAAGATGGTATGGAAGAATGAAGAGATAGAGCATCCAGAGTGTCTAGGAGCCCCACAAGAAGACTGTCAACACTTGCAGGTCTAGATATTCAAGGAGTGGGGTCCTGCACAAACCGCTGTACCAACCAAAGTCAATGCATGTAGGAAATCTAGACCCTCTTATCAGATATAGCCCATGGACAGCTCATTCTCCATGGTTGCGGTGAGAGTGGGGACTGCCTCTGACATGAACTCTGGTGACCCCAATTTGCTGGTCTAACTGGATGTCTACATGAAGAAAAATGCAATTAGACACATATTTATAACCATGCACAAAAGTCAAGTCCAGATGGAATAAAGACCTCAACATAAAACCAGATACACTATATTGGTTAGAAGAAAAAGAGAAATTGCCTTGAAGCCATTCACACAGAGACAACCTCCTAAACAGACCCAATAGTGCAGGACTTAAAATCAACAATTAATAAGTGGGACCTTGTGAGGTTGAGAAGTTTCTGTAAGATAGAAGATGCTGTCAACAGAAAAAAAGCAAAAGTCTACAGATTTGCAAAAGTTCTTCACCAACCCTACCTCTGACAAAGGTCTAATATCCAAAATATATAAAGACCTCAAAAAACTAAATACCACCAAACCAAATAACTCAATTAAATTATGGGGTACAGAGCTAAACAGAGAATTCTCAACAGATGAATATAGAATGCCTAAGAAACACTTAAAGAAATGCTCAAAGTCCTTCGACATCAGAGAAATGAAACTCAAAATAACTCTGAGATTCCATATTACATCTATGAGAATGGCTAAGATCAAAAACTCAGGTGACAGCACATGTTGCTGAGCATGTGGAGAAAGGAGAATACTCCTTCATTGCTGGTGGGAGTGCACACTTTATAACCACTTTGAATATCAATCTGGCCGAGATGGCACGTTCTCAGAAAACAGGGAATAGAGCTACCTCAAGATTTAGCTATTCTACTTCTCAGAATACACCTGAAAGATCCTCCACCACACAAGGACATTTACTTAACCTTGTTCATAGCAGCCTTCTTTGTAATAGCCAGAATCTGGAAACAGCCTGGATGTCCCTCCATCAAAAAATGGATGAAGAAACTGTGATACATTTACACTGTGAAATACTAATCAACTATTAAAAACAAGGAAATCTTGAAATTTGCAGGCAAGTGGATAGAACTTAAAATGATCAACCTGAGTGAGTTAACCCAGACCCAGAAAGATACACGTGGTATATACTCACTCATAACTGGACACTAGCCACAGAGGGATGTCCTCTGAGATCCTTCATTCAGCTGGAGAGTGGGACAGATGCTGAGACTTCTTATTGGGACCCCATGTGATAGAGGCATGGGAGAATGGAGAAATAGTAGGACTCATAGGGTCTAGAAACCATACAAGAAGACAATCAAGGATGGTGGATTGGGACTGAGTGGGTCTGCTCAAAATATTGTACCAACCAAGGAGAATGCTTGCAATAAACATAGGTTCTCTATTCAGATCTAGCCAATGGACAGTACATTCTCCTCAGTTGTGTGGAGAGTGGGACTAACTCTGGCATGAACTCTTGTGCCCCCTGTTTAAGCACTTCTTCTTGGTGGGGAGGCCTGCTGGCACACACAGGAAGAGTAAGTAGGCTATGCAGATGAGACCTGATAGGCCATATTCATATGGTAGGTGAGAAAGTTCCCTTCTGTCCCATGCCTAGTGGAAGAGAACATGGTGAAAGAGTGAGAAAGGAAGGAATGGGATGAGACATGTGAGGGAATAACAACTGAGATGTAATCTGAATGAATTATTAAATAAAATTAAATATATATTCTCTTATATTTTAAATACATGCAATGTTATTTTTAACTAAATGATAAAACAGACAGATATTTAAAATTAGTTTGTATATAATGCATAAATGACAGAAACCACAGATGAAAGATGAAACTAAACAAATACAATTATTGGGTCCATACTTCTCTTAGACTTATTTGAATTCAGAGGAAAAGGACATGGTGGTCTATATGTAAATAATGGATTTGACCTCAACTTGGAAAAAAATGATATTATTAGCAGGAACTGGGAATGGAATAGAAGGCTATTATGCTAAGCTAAACATGCAGAATTAAGAAATTCTGAATTTTCATAGACTCTAGTTTAACAGTGTATGTCTTATATCTATGTGTGTAAGAGTGTTGGTGTGTGTGTGTGTGTGTGTGTGTGTGTGTGTGTGTGTGTGTGTGTGTGTGACACATATCTTTATACAAAAATTAGGTCAGGCATTATTTGAGAAGTACAAAGGAGAACCGGAATTAGGGATGGAATATCTTGTGACGCTGGTAGGAAGAAAATATCATCAGTATACTCTTATACCAGCAATGCAGATTCTACACTGCAATGAAGAATAGATTTCTCTGCAGTTTTTATAGGAAGAGTTTACAGATTAAAATGACAGTTGTTTCCCAGTTATTATTCGCTTCTAAGATACTCAGCACAAGAGTTCCTTACAGATATTAATTGAATGGAAATGAGTATAAAACAATACTGAAATGCAAAGATGAAGTACAAGAAATGGGTTATCACATTTTATTGATCTGTGGGAACTGAGGCTCTAGAATGGAGATCATGTGTTAGAACTCAAATATTTAACATGCTTTATTACTAATGATGTAGGTTTTGGTTGAGGGATAAGTCTCATTTAATATTTGAAATGATACACAAAGTTCATGAGTTTCTTTGGATATTGTTGAACTTTTAAAAATCAACATTTAAAGTGTACATGAGCTGCTATTTTGTGAGGAACTGGATGGGTTTTGGTACAACAGGACTCAAGAAATTTCTGGATTTCACCTGATTATTGGTTCTCCAAACCTTGAAACATAGCTTTGGGTAGAAATTCTTTATTTGTCACTGGCTTGACATATTTCACAGTGTGTATGCTCTGAGGTTCTCAGATGGCCCAGACAAGTGGCTACCTGTGCATCATATATACTTGCTGATACAATGCTCACCATGTAGTCATGAGCCATTTTCTATGCCCCTTTTGAATCAATAATTTATATTTCACTGTGCATAATCTAAAAAATCTACTGACATAAATTCTATTGGTGTATACAGAAGCAGATATGTAAAATAGTTCTGAAACACAACTTTCACTAAACAACCTCTGCTCAGGGATTTTAAAATCCATAAATTTGAATGATTTCATGGAACCAGAGACAAAACTATTATCAAATATATTTATCAACTCATGTTTTTCATATGTACTGTGGACCTCAGATGACAAGTCCCAGGGAAGATTCCTCCAGGAATGAGGAAGGACCTAAGGGAAAAAAGGAATCATGAATGTGCAAATAAACTTTCCTTTGTCCAGAAAAATAAAAGAAGGTAGGAACACACGGGTGCCCATTTGTTAGGCTGATATGCATGACACTTCACAACCACAACACCAAGGCTTATAGTAGGACAAAGATGTTCACTTTGATTTTGTTCTACTTGCTTCTGAACACTCCACTTCTCATGATGAGTTTCACTCCTTCCAGGTGCTTTTGGAGAATGAAGAATGAAGAAAAGGACAGAGAATTAATGGAAGCGTGTATTTTCTTTCTTTATACAGCGCAATGGTCTGTGGAGAAAGACTACTTTAGCAACATTCTGGATACGCTGTAAGTGCTTTTTAAGTTTTCATGTAGATGTCATCACAATTATTTCTGGAGAGGTCTGAAGATGAGAAACAGAACAATGCTTTGAATATTGTCTTTTTCTTTCAATGTATGCAGAAAGAAACAACACCAAGTCTTTTATAAACTTAATGCCATTTTATTAATTTAAATTTGCCTATAAAGTATTTTGTTTCTTCCAGTTAGCCTCTTGATTTCAAGGCCAGAAGTTGAGTGAACAAAGCAATCTCCAACATGCTAATAAAGGTTAACCCTCTTGTTGACAGTTTCCATTGCCCAGTACCCAGTGCTTTATTATCAAAACATACCCCATACTATTTCAATAAGTTTCATCATGAGAAGGTAAAATTAAATGGCCATAGAGTGTGTTTCTGTCACTGTGTATCTATTAGCTCCTGTGTAGAGGCACCTAATATTTGGAGTACACCTAGGTACAGAAAGGTTTCACATAGATGTTCATTTACTCTCTAAAATTTTCTGGATGTGGTCACTCCATGACTTTTGAACCTCCATGAAAAATGTAAGATTTCTGTCCAATGTGAACTTTAAACCTGTCCTTATATCTCCATCTTTACTTGTATACATACACAACCATTGTCTTGTAAGTAGCACAAAACCCAGTTCTTCATTTTCTATTTAGCATAAAGAAGGAATACTTAGAGTATAAATTTATGTTTGAAAATTGAGGCTATCTCTACTAGTGGTGACCACTTAATTTCCTTGTCATCTGACTGGGTTACGTTTGTAGCATGTGTAGGTAGTTGACAGTACTTGAGAACATGATTATAGGAGTTTCCTAGTAGCACATCTCTTCAATTATTTAAGAATTATGTACATTTATAATGGGCAGATCTGGGCCCAGGGGTTCTGCTCAAACTATGGCACAAACCAAAGAAAATATGTGCAGTAAATATCGAATCCCTACCCAGATCCAGCCAATGGATAGGACATTTTTCACAGATGAGTGAAGAGAGGGGACTGCCTTTCACGTGAACTCTGGTGCCCCATATTGATCACGTCCCTTTGATGGGAAAGCTCAGTGGCACTCAGGGGGAAGGATAGCAGGCTACAAATAATAGACTTTATATCCTATGATCACATAAAAAGGGAGGAGGTCCCCCTCAGTCACCGTCATAGGGGAGGGGAATAGGGTGAAAGTGGGAGGGAGGAATGGGAGGATACAAGGCATGGGATAATAATTGAGATGTAACATGAATGGAGGAATAAATTATAATAACAATAAAAAAGAAAAAAAGAATTATGTGTCTTCCTTTTTAAGTCTAAGTTGTTTATTTTCTGACACTTCTATCACATTTACCAATTATGTTTCTCTTTCAGTAATTTTACTAAGTATAATTGCATATTTTACCATGTGGATACTCTACACATTTTTTGCTTTGTGGATTTCTGACTGTTGTTTCCAAGCACAGCAAGCACTTTAGACTACTAGGCCACTCTGGTAGCTCAAGTAATTGACGTTGTTTATGTTTAGTATGCAAGAGTTAGTGCTTCTGTCACACAAGTTCAATTATCGACTTTCTAATGAGTTTTCCTTAAATGTCCAATGGCAATTTTTCTGTGCTGTAATAAAGGGTATTCTAAAAGGAGCTATTTGTATAGACAAAGATAACTCAAAGGTACAATTTCTAAATGAAAATCTAATTCTATTAAAATATGAGTGAATCATTCCGAGTGAAGGATTATATTTGATGCTTATTGTTCAGGTGGTAGGAAATAACTAGCAAGAGACAGGAATGATTTTTCCCATAAATAGAATAAAAAACCTCAATTTATTTTTTGTCCATGTCATAAAAGAGCATTGCTTATGTCCATACATACAGACACATACAGGCATACAACATTTTTTTAATGTAATATATTTGTTTATGTATTTTACTTACTGATCATTGCCCCCTCCCTCCTCTATCCCTTGCCTCATTCTCTCTCCATCTACTCCATCTGCATTCTCTGTTATTCAAAGGAGGGGATTCCCCCACCAAATCATTTCAACTCAACAATCACATCAGGATTGAATGTGTACTCTTCCCATGTGGCCTGAAAATGAATCCCTACCAAGGGAAGAGAGTAAAAAAAACAGGCAACAGAGTCCATGTTAGAGACAATCTAAGCTCCCCTTACTAGGGGACCCACACTAAGCCTGAACTACACATCACCTACATCTGTGTAGGAGTCCTAGGTCCAGTCTTTTGAGGATCCTTGGTTGGTGATTGAGTCTCCACAACTCCCTCTGTGCCCTGATAAATTGATTTCTTGTGTAGTTTATGTTAGTTTTTCATCCTTCTATACTTCCTCCTACTTTTCTACAAGAATCTGAACATTTGTCTGATATTTGGTTTTGATTCTTAGCATCTGCTTTGATTCACTGGTGTCTGAAAGCACAGTAGAGTATCAATAGTAGTGTCAGAGGTTGTCTCTCTCCTGTGTTCTGAGTCTCAGTTTGGGCAAGGCATTGCTTGGACATTCCCTAATCTCTGCTTTATTTTATCCCTGCATATCTTGTAAGAAAGGTAAATTTTGAGTCATAGTTCTTGTGGGTTGGTTGGTATTCCCCTTCCTCCATTAGGAGTTCTGTCTAGTTAGAGGGTGTCTTCTCATCTCAGTCACCACTATATTATCCCAGAACTGTCTTGTTTATCCATCTTGTCAGTGAGATATCTCCACACATGCCTTATTCTTACTGTTCAGGCCCTCTGACCTGCTGCATCAGCTCTCCCCAGGTCTGATATCCACCCTCATTTCTATCTGAGCTTTCTTGCCTACCTTGTTCCATATCTTCAACTTCTTCTGCTGTCTATTATATTCCCTTTCTGAGGTAGAATAAAGCATCCTCCCTGGGTTCCTCCTTCTTACTCATTTTCTTTGGGTCAGTAAATTCTAGTATTTTTATCCTGTGCTATATGGCTAGGTAAGTACATCCATGTGTGTTTTTGTTAGTCTAGGTTATCACACTCAGCAAATGTTTTCTAGTCTACTAGCATGAAAAATTTATATTTTCTTTGTTTTTATATCTGAGTAGTATTTCATTGTTTATTCTCCATTGTTTGTTTGAGTGACATCAACTTTTTCTGGACTCCAGCTATTATGAATAAAGCTGCTATGAACATAATTGAGCAAGTGTCCTAGGATAGATGTCCAGGTATGGTACAGCTATGTCTGGAGGTTAAGCTTTTACCAGTTTTCTGATAAAGTAACAGATTGATTTCCAAAGTCAAACATGCATCTAGTTAAATATGCATCTCTTGTGTTTGAATTTATTTGAAAATAAAATAGTAAAAAGATGTTCTGACTGAAAAATAATCTAAAAAGCAAAACAACAATATGATGATGGATAGAATAGAATATTATAGATATATTTCGAACTAATTATAATGAATTGTTAATACTGGGACCAAATATTGCCCCAGAAACACTCCTGTGCATTCATCAGTCATCCTTTCACTATCTTAGTCAATTCAGTTAATTTCATATGGAAATACCAGAAGCTCAGAGGCTCAAACATCATGTGTAATTTTCCTATTTCTATGTAATTAATAAATGAATACATAATCAGGTTTACAGCTTGGTCTAAACCTGTGGCCTTGTCTTTACCTTCTGAGTAATTACTCAATAACCACAGACGGAAATGCTTTCCATAAAATATGCATATTTTGTGTAGATGAACTCACATGAAATTTGATAGGTGTTCTAAAATTCCATATTTTTATCTTTGCAAACTTTATTCCACGGAATAATTGTTCCAACCATAGGGATAAAGACAATATCTTCAAGTACAGGATAGTCATTATATTGATTTCAAATGATTATGTGTATACTTCTGTACATAATAAATATTGTACCATTTTACAGAACACCAGCTGAAAGCCAGTTTCCTATGGTTTTGGCTTTTTCCTTGGATGAAATAAACAGAAACCCTGATCTTCTACCAAATATGTCTTTAGTATTTCAAGTACCACATTTCATAAGTGTGTCAGAATTAAAAGTTCTCATTCATGTTTCTCAACCAACTCATTTGTTTTCTCCTAATTATGACTGTGCTCAAGTAGTCAGTTGTACAGTATTTCTTACAGGACCAAACTGGGAAGCATCTGTATTATATCACATATTCATGTACAGCCATGAACCTCAGCAGGTGAGAGATTGTGCGGTTAAAATTTAATTAATTTGTGTCTCCATTGGTGGCTTTGATAAGATGCAAAAAAAAGTGTAAAGAGGAGACTGGTCTTACTGGCCATATGTCAATCTGTGTAGTTCAATGGTATTATTCAGATACTTGATGATGATATGGAATTTCTTTGTGTGAAATGGGGATAAGAGGAGAAGTAACAGGTAAGGGGAATTTCTAGAGATTTTTACAGATCAAATGTGTTTACAAGTTCTTAAAAGTGCATGTTACCTCATGCTGCTCCCTGTGTCCTAGGTTCTTCATCTTACTTATGGGCCTTTCCATCCTCTCCTGAGTGACCGTGTACAATTTCCCTATATTTATCAGATGGCACATGAGGATACATCTCTTGCCGTGGCCCTCGTCGCCTTCTTACTTTATTTAAACTGCAATTGGGTAGGGCTGGCCATCTCTGACAATGAACAGGGTACACAATTTCTCTCAGATTTGAAAAGAGAGATGGAAAAGGATACAGTTTGCTTTGCCTTTGTGAACATGATCCCAGTGAACATGGCGGTATACATGTCAAGAGCTGAAGTGTATTACAACCAAATCATGACATCATCAACAAACGTTGTCATCCTTTATGGTGACACATACAGTACTCTTGCTGTAGCCTTTAGAATGTGGGAATCTGGAGGTATACAAAGAACATGGATCACCACCTCACAGTGGGATGTTCCTACAAGTAAGAGCGATTTCACACTTGACCCATTCCATGGGACTCTTGCTTTTGCACAGCATCATGGTAAGATTTCAGGTTTTAAAAATTTTGTCCAGACATTGAACCCTCTCAAATACTCAGATAAATATCTGGCAAGCCTGGAGTGGATGAACTTTAACTGTGAATCCTCAGCATCTAACTGTAAGACAATGAAGAACTGCTCAACCAATTTCTCATTGGAATGGCTAATGGCACAGACTTTTGACATGGCCTTCAGTGATAACAGTTATGACATATACAATGCTGCATATGTTTTGGCCCATGTCATTCATGAGGTGCTTTTTCAACAGGTAGAAAATCAGCCAATTGACTATGAGAAAAAACATGGTCATATCTGCTCGAAGGTAATATTTCTTCTATTGGATTATACATGATCTTATCAATGTCATAGTTTTTAAGAGTCTCTCAGATGATTAACTGAGTGAACTAGGAAATGTTTCCCCAAAACCTCGGTTTCTAAATGTTTTTATGCTGACACAATAAATCTAGAGCTTTATATGTATCTTCAAATACAATGGTATTGGAATGAAAGACACCACTTATCAGTGAAAATCAGTGATTCTGTAACAGAGCAACTGAATATGATCATACTTGTTCTAATATTTGAGAGATAATTAGTCTTTCCTCATTAATGTTCTCCTTGATAAGGAGATGAGTGTTCATTAATTCTGAAATTTGAGGTAATAAGTTCAGGGGATTGTTTTCTCAATTGATTATCCCCAAATGTAGTCTCTGTTCACCTTCCTCAAAGTCTTAGTATAATTGCATACAAATAGTTATGTGAATCAGTTTATTACACACACACACACACACACACACACACACACACACACACTAATTTGTTTGGATATATGTTTCCCACTGTATTTGTGTTTCTAAGTGTGTTTCTGTGTATCTCTGTGTATATCTGCATTTATGTGTGTGTGTACAGATATGTGTGCACATGTGTGTGTTTCTGTCCATCTGATTATCTGTTCATAGAAGTGAGCATAAATTGTCTGTGTCTAAATGCTCATGTGTATGTTTGTTTCTCTTTTGTGTATGTCTGTTTGTATTTATAAGCACATGTGTCTGTGTGTTCTGTGTTTTTGTATATTGGATTGCACATATGTAATCTCTTGTTCTGTGTGTGTGTGTGTGTTTCTATCTCTCTCTCCTTTGATATTGTGAGCATAAATGTGTTTTTGTGTCAATGTCTCTCTGTGTGAATGTTTGTATCTCATTATGTCTCCCTATGTGTATTTGTCTGTTCATGTGTGTGTCTATGTATGTGTTTGGTACATTTCTGTACTTGTTTGTCTATTTGGGTGTATATGTATGTCTGTGTCTGTATGTTCATATGTGTGTCTGGACATGTATATTAATGTGTGTGTAAACAAATATGGGGCTATATTATGTGCGTATCTCTATATAGATGTGGGTCTCTCTGTGTGCAGATCCATGTGTGTGTGTGTGCTGTGTGTTTGTGAGTTGTACATGTATGTTTGAAGTGTAAGTGCTTATCTATGCTTGTGTTTCTTAGTTTCCTTTCAGTGTACTAAAATTCTGCAAATATGACAAATTAATATAATGTTCTGTTTTCATTGAGAATCTCCACCTGATACCTTCGATAAAATTGCATTTCAGAGGTAATCATCATACATTTTCTCCAACCTGGGAAGAGCATATAGATTATATAATACTGCCTGTTTTTCAGATGCACTCCTTGATGAGAAAGACCCACTTCATAACTCCTACTGGAGACAAAGTGACCATGAACAAGAAAGAAAAACTTCAGAAAGAGTATGACATTTTCTACATTTGGAATCTCCCACATGATTTTGAACTTAAGTTGAAGATAGGAAAGATTAGCCTATATTTTCCACATGGTCAACAGCTCCATTTATCTGAAGACATGCTAGAGTGGGCCACAGGAAGTCGACAGGTGGGTTTAAAGAACTGTACTGATTTCCATTACATACAAGTAAACACTGTGTGTTTAGTTGGTCCATTTATGCTTTTTATAAGTTAGTGAAATGAAATAAACTGTCCCATAAGGAACCTACTTCTAGTCTGTTATATTTCTTATTTTCACTATTTTTTATGTTATTTCTTCAAGGAGTTCATGCAACAGTTACACTGTATTTTATTATAAAAGAAACTGTTTTGTTTTAATATGAATATGAAACAACTCTTGACCACTCATTTATAATATTTCCAGTAAAGTGAGTAATATACTCATGGTACCATTCTTACTACTATATAGTGATTTCCTCACTTATTATGAATATCTGATAAAAAAAGTTAAAGAGACTGAGGCTAAGTGTAATGATACAGCAAATTAAGAATACAAAGGCATTAGAAAACAAACTCATCATTTCTTTTAGTTTTAATTATCTTTTTAAATTTAAATTTTTTATTTTATTCATTTTACATCCCAGCTTTAGGCCCCTCCCTTGTGTCCTTGCAGGCCCACCCTCTCTCCTCCTTCCTCCTATGCCCCTTCCCTAGTCCATAGAGAGGGGAACCCTTCTCCTCTACTTACTGACCCCAGCCTATCAAGTATCATAAGGACTGCCTGCATACTCTTCCTCTGTGATTTGATAATGTACCACATCACGGGGAAGTGATCAAATTGAAGGCAACACTTTTATTTTATATGTTTGCTTAAGCCTTCTGACAAAGAATTCCTAAATTGTCAACCCCCCTAATCATAAATTAATAATGTTGTGATACATATTAAATATTCTATGAATTATTACTTTATTTTCTTTCTTTTTTATATGTCTGTGGGTTTTCTTCTGGATATATGTCCATGCAACACTGGAGTATGTGGTGTATATGGACATTAAAAAAGTGATGCAAATCCGTGGGAATGTGAGACAGCTTAAATGTGCAAAATGGGTGCAAGATATCAATTGATATTCACAGTTTGTCCATGCCTCAGCTCTTAATTATGCCATGTAAAGAAACTGCTCACTACAATCCTTGCCTGGTCCTCTTAAATGTTGTGTAGTTCATTCAAAGTAATGAAACGGTGTCTAGTTTCCTTCTGTGTATTTGAAGTTATTGGTAGTAACACATTTTTGCTATGCAAAAATTTGGGAATAAAAGATTTCATCATAGCTCCAGGGTATGTCACAGGTACGAATTCTAATGTGGCTGGTTTTAAGATATACTATTCGAACTAACAACTACAAAGTTGTTTACATTTTAAAGCTATATTTTAAATTATATCTCAGGTTACTTATGTACTGTGACATTTGCAGTTAATAGTCCTTCTCAGAGTTATGAGAGGAATCATTTTTTATACAGAGGAACACAGGATCTGAAGTTTAGCTACTGAGATACATATGCATTCAACGGCAGCAATGAAATCGCATGTGTTTTCTAAACAAAGCTTGATTGAGCATTACAAAAACATGCACGAGAATAATACTCAATACTAAAAAAAATATAGAATCAATGCTCTGCTTCCAGATATGCATATCAGGATACATGCAGAAAAAAACAAACATAAAAATGATGATATCAAATTTATCTAGTTCAATATGTTACAGCCATAATTTTAAATAAGAGTATGTTTAATTATATGCTAAATACATAATTCAAAAATGATTATTAGAATGTTTTATGAAAAGTGAGAAGAGGAGACATACATTACCTCTGGAAGGATACAAGGGGTCACAAAAACTAACACAAAATAAGCCACTGAAAAAGGATGTGAAAAAGGAATCCCATGAAGGTACAAAATAATAAAAATAGTCCAACAAAAATATATAAAGGAAAAACAATTTAAAGGAAATAAAATTCTTAGTAAAAGGTCTCACCAAAACAATAGTTCAAAATAAGGACAAGATTGCAAAGCTTGAATGTTGTGCATAAGTATTAGAAAATTCAGACTATAACAAAAATAAAACAAAACAGAAGATACAAAATAGAGGAGACCGAGGGTTTCTTATTAAAAGATCAAATTTACAATCCAGGGACACAAGGGAAAAAGAAGGACATGCTCAACTCATCAGCACTATATCGAGTATAATGTAATCAAAATTTCATGTGATATGTCTGCCCATCGAGATACAACAGTCATTTATATAGCAAACATTCAAAATCAGGAAATGAACAAACCCTGACATATTTAACTTAAAAAATTATTTTGTAACAAAGACATAAAGTTGAAGGCTGCAGTGCAGAAGACTCTGTCATAGTAAGTTCCCATCTGTATATCAGTCAATGTCACTATGGACGTTCTTACAGGAGGAGAGTAACAGTGATGTGTTTCAAACATTTAACAGCCAACCACAGTAAATAAAAGAGAAAAGTTATTCCTCATAGTAGAAGGATACAGAACAGAGTTCAATAATAGTCACAATCACAAGAATTTATAAGCACTGAAAAATCATGATGAAAAAAACTAGTTGAACCACTTCACACAATGAATGTAAGAATCAAAGGAACACATAGAAAGCACTAAGCTCCAGAGAAGAGCAACTATTAGAAAACTATTAAATACTACAATATAAACACGTAGACAATATTCACCATATAATCAACAATAATAATTTATTGTTAATGATCGCATTCTCTAATAAAAAATCCATAGAAACAAGATTGGTTCAATAAAACAACAACAACAACCACCACAACAACAACCCTAAATTTTTCTATATTACTTCCATAGAAAAAGATATTTTTAATCATAATGGAATCCTTCTATAAAAAATGGGAGTGATGCATTGTTATGAAATGGAAACAAACAAATGAAAAACTCTGAAGATATTCACTTTGATGCACATGGATGGCATAGTTCTTAAGTAAACACCTATTAAGACAATTCAACAACACACACAATTCTATTTCACTCAAGAAGTGCAATAGTGATTCAAAAATGCAGATTAGTTAAATGAGATACACAATATAAATACACTCTAAGATGGAATTATATGACTATACAAAAATATTCATAAATGTGTTATAAGCACACAACAAGAAAATTTGCTCAACCATGTTCATAGCAGCCTTATTCATAATAGCCAGAACATGGAAACAGCCTAAGTGTCCCTCAATAGAAGAATGGATAAAGAAACTGTGGTACATATACACTATGGAATACTATTCAGCTATTAAAAACAAGGAATTCCCGAAATTTGTGGATAAATGGATTGAGCTAGAAATGATCATAATGAGTGAATTAACCCAGAAGCAGAAAGAGTCAAATGGTATATACTCATATCTGCATATTAGCCCAAGGGGCAAGTCCCATGAAAGCCTTCACTTACCAGGAAACTGAAACAGAGGGGAGGACATTCTAGTGGGACTCTAGATGAGAGAATCATGGGAGAATGGCAAAGTAGAAGGATCCAGAGGGTCCTAGAAGCCTACAAGTAGAACACTATGATAGGCAGATTTGGGCTCAAAGGGATGGGATAACCATTGAGATGTAACAAGAATAAATTAATAAAGGAGAAAAAAATAAAATAATAAATAAATAAATAAATAAATAAATCCATCATTCATTCAGAATAAAAGAGAAACATGTTGGAACACAAAGAACAGGTAATGTCTTGACAGAAAACAATTTTTATGGCAAACAGATTGCAAGCATTGTGCTAAATGAAGAGAAAATTTTTCAATAAAATCAGAATTTTATGATTATGGGTATATGTGGTATATATTTTAATCCAAACAGTTTGTAGGCATAGTTAGAAAATTCTCTGTTGATATGTGGCCAGTTTGACAAATATAGCTAATCTAAGGCTGTCAGTGTGACATAGAGACCATGCCTTAAAATACTGAACAGAAATGGGGCAGCAATGTGCACTGTCTCCACTCTTCTTCAAAATGGTCATTAAAAATCTTACCAAGTGCCTAGCTGGAGATTGGGATAGATACTGGGACTTCCTACTGGGACTCTAGGTGAGAGAGGTAAGGATGAATGTGAAAATAGAAGGTCCTAGAAACCTACAAGAAGACAAATAAGGCAAGCATATCTGGACTCAGGTGGGTCAGCTAAAAATCCTGTACTAACCAAGGACAATGCATGCAATAAACCTAGAACTCGTATCCATATCTAGCCAATGGACAGCACAATTCTCCACAATTGTGTGGATAGCAGGGACTGACTCAGACACGGACTCTGGTGTCCCCTATTTGACCACTCCCTCTCGGTGGGGAGACCTGGTGATGCTCAGAGGGAAAGTAAGCAGGCTCACAGGAAGAGACCTGAAAGGCTGTGATCTTATAGTGGGAGACAATGTCCCCTTCTGTCACAGACCTAGGGAAGAGGAATAGGGTGAAAGAGGGAGGGATGGGGAATTGGAAGACACAAGTCAGGGGATAAAAAATTAGATTTATTCTGAATAAAATACTTAAATAAAAAAATCTTACCAAATGCCAAAACAACTGTGAAAATATATTTTAAAAAGAGAGAAAATGTTCAATTATAAGTGAGTATACACCATTTGAGTCTTGCTGTTTCTGTATTAACTCACTCAGTATGATCTTTTCTAGTTCCATCCATTTGTCCACATATTTCTGGACTACCTTGTTTTTAATAGCTGAGTAGTATTCCAGTATTCCATAGTGTAAATATACCACAGTTTCTTTAAAAAATTTTTTTATTAATTTATTCTTGTTACATCTCAATGGTTATCCCATCCCTTGTATCCTCCCATTCTTCCCTCCCTCCCATTTTCCCCTTATTCCCCTCCCCTATGACTGCTCCTGAGGGGGATTTTCCCCCCCTGTATATGCTCATAGGGTATCAAGTCTCTTCTTGGTAACCTGCTGTCCTTCCTCTGAGTGCCACCAGATCTCCCCCTCCAGGGGACATGGTCAAATATGGGGCACCAGAGTACGTGTGAAAGTACGTACTCTCTACTCAACTGTGGAGAATGTCCTGTTCATTGGCTAGATCTGGGTAGGGGTTTAAAGTTTATGGCCTGTATTGTCCTTGGCTGGTGCCTTAGTTTGAGTGGGACCCCTTGGCCCAAATCTGCCTATCGTAATGTTCTACTTTTAGGTTTCTAGGACCCTCTGGATCCTTCTACTTTGCTATTCTCCCATGCTTCTCTCATCTAGAGTCCAAATAGGATGTTCTCCCCTCTGTCCCAGTTTCCTGGTAAGTGAAGGCTTTCATGGAACATGGCCCTTAGGCTAGTATGCAGATATGAGTATATACCATTTGAGTCTTTCTGCTTCTGGCTTAACTCACTTATTATGATCATTTGTAGTTCAATCCATTTGCCCACAAATTTCAGGAATTCCTTGTAATTAATAGGTGAATAGTATTCCATAGTGTATATGTACCACAGTTTCTTTATCCATTCTTCTATTGAGGGATACTTAGGCTGTTTCCATGTTCTGGCTATTATGAATGAGGCTGCTATGAACATGGTTGAGCAAATGTTCTTGTTGTGTGCTGGAGCATATTCTGGGTATATTCCAAGGAGTGGAATAGCTGGGTCTTGAGGAAGCCCTATTCCCAGTTTTCTGAGATAGCACCAGATAGATTTCCAAAGTGGCTGTACTAGTTTGCATTCCCACCAGCAATGAAGGAGTGTTCCTCTCTCCCCACATCCTCGCCAGCATGTGATGTAGCTTGCATTTTTGATATTAGCCATTCCAGTGGGAGTAGGATGGAACCTCAGAGTTGTTTTGATTTGCATTTCCCTGATGATTAAGGAGGTTGAGCATTTCTTTAAGTGCTTCTCAGCCATTTGATATTCCTCTGTTGAGAATTCTCTGTTTAGTTCCAAGCCCCATTTCTCAATTGGGTTATTTGGTTTGGTGGTGTTTAAATTCTTGAGTTCTTTATATATTTTGGGTATTAGACCTTTGTCAGATGTAGGGTTGGTGAAGATCTTTTCCCTGTCTGTAGGCTGTCGCTTTGTTCTCTTGACAGTGTCTCCTGCCTTATAGAAACTTCTCAATCACATGAGGTCCCATTTACTAATTGTTGACATTAAGGCCTGGGCTGTTGGTGTTCTGTTCAGGAAGTTGTCTCCTGTGCCAATATGTTCCAGGCTCTTCCCCACTTTTTCTTCTAAGTGACTTAGTGTCTCTGGGTTTATGTTGAGGTTTTTGATCAACATGGATTTGAGTTTTGTGCAAGGTGACAAATATGGGTCCAGTTGCATTTTTTACACATAGACCTCCAGTTAGACTAGCACCATTTGTTGAAGATGCTATCCTTTTTCCATTGAATGGATTTGGCTTCTTAGTCAAAAATCATGTGACCATATATGTGTGGATTCATATCTGGTTCTTCGATTCGATTCCACGGATCAACCAGTCTGTTGCTGTGCCAGTACCATGCTGTTTTAATAACTATTGTTTTATAGTACAGCTTGAGATCAGTTATGGAGATTCCTCCAGAGGATCTTTTATTGTAAAAGATTGTTTTAGTAATTCTGGGGTTTTTTGTTTTTCCATATGAAGGTCAGAATTGAACTTTCAATGTCTTTAAAAATTGTGGTGGTATTTTGGTAGGGATTGCACTGAATCTGTAGATTGCTTTTGGTAGGTTGGCCATTTTTACTATGTTAATTCTCCTGATCCATGAGCAAGGAAGATCATTCCATCTTCTCATGTCATCTTCAATCTCTTTCTTCAGAGTTTTGAAATTTTTTTAAACAGGTCCTTCACTTGCTTAGTTAGAGTAACTCCTACATATTTTATATTGCTTGTGGCTAGTGTGAAGGGTGTGGCTTTCCTAATTTCTTCCTCTTCAAGCTTGTCATTTGTGTATAGGAAGGCTACAGACTTTTTTGAATTAATTTTTTTATCCAGCCAATTTGCTGAAGGTGTTTTTCAGCTGTAGGAGTTCTCTGGTGGAATTTTGAGGGTCACTTATGTACACTGGCTTATCATCTGCAAAGAGGAATAATTTGACTTCCTCCTTTCCCATTTGAATACCCTTGATCTCCTTTTGTTGTCTTATTGCTCTGGCTAGAACTTCGAGTACTATATTGAAGAGATATGGAGAGACTGGGCAGCCTTGCTTTGTTCCCAATTTTAGAGTAATTTCCTTCTGTATCTCACCATTTCCTTTTATGTGGGCTATTGGCTTGCTGTATATAGCCTTTATTATGTTGAGGAAATTGCCTTGTATCCCCAATCTCTCTAAAACTTTAAACATGAATGGGTGTTGGATTTTATCAAATGCTTTTTCTGCATCTAAAGAGATGATCATGGGTTTTTTTTATTTTCAGTTTCTTTATATGATGGATTACATTGATGGTTTCTGTATATCTTACACCATCCCTGCATGTCTGGAATGAAGCCTACTTGGTCATGATGAATGATATCTTTGATGTGTTCTTGTATTCGTTTTGCAAGTATTTATTTAGTATTTTTGCATGGATGTTCATAAGAAAAATCCGTCTGAAATTCTCTTTCTTTGTTAAGTCTTTGTGAGGTTTAGGTATCAATTTGACTATGGCCTCATAGAATGAATTTGATAATGTTCCATCCCTTTCTATCTTTTGGAGTAGCTTGAAGAGTATCAGTATTAGCTTGCCCTGGAATGTCTGGTAGAATTCTGCACTGAAACCATCTGGCCCTGCGCTTTTTTTTTAGTTGGGAGACTATCAATGATTGCTTCTATTTCTGTAAGAGAAATGGGACTATTTATCTTATTTATCTGTGCTTCACTCAACTTTGGCAAGTGAAATTGATCAAGAAAATCATCAATTTCCCTTAGATTTTCAAATTTTGTGGCATATATGTTTTCGAAGTAGGATCTTATGATTCTTTGTATTTCTTCAGTGTCTGTTGTTATGTCTCCCTTTTCATTTCTGATTTTGTTGATTTCAATCCTGTCTCTCTGCCTTTTAGTTAGTTTGGCTAATGGTCTGTCTATCTTGTTGATTTTCTCAAAGAACCAGCTCTTGGTTTTGTTGATTCTTTGGACTGTTTTTTAGTTTCCAATTTGTTAATTTCAACACTGTTTGATTATTTCCAGACGTGTTCTCCTTTTGTGTGTTTCTGCTTTGTTTTTTTTCTAGGGCTTCCAGCTGTGTCGTTAAGATGCTTATGTGCGATGTTTCCAGTTTCTTTTTAATGGCACTTAGTGCTATGAATTTTCCTCTTAGCACTCCTTTTAATGTATGCCACAAATTTAGGTGTGTTGTTCCTTCATTTTCATTGAATTTCAGAAACTCCTTGATTCCTTTCTTTATTTCTTCCCTGACCCAGGTGTCATTTAGCAGAGAGTTCTTTACTTTCCACATACATGTAGGCTTTTTGTTATTTTTGTTGTTGTTGAATTGCATCCTAGGACCATGGTGATCTGATAGGATACAAGGTATTATTTCAATCATCTTGTATCTATTGAGGCCTGCTTTGTATACCACAGTTTCTTCATCCATTCTTCTATTGAGGGACACTTAGGTTTTCTCCATGTTCTGGCTATTATGAAAAGGCTGCTATGAACATGGTTGAGCATATGCCCTTGTTGTGTGCTGGAGCATTTTCTGGGTATATTCCAAGGAGTGAAATAGCTGATTCTTGAGGAAGTCCTATTCCCAATTTTCTGAGCTAGCACCAGTGGTTGTACACATTTGCATTCCCACCAGCAATGAAGGTGTGTTCCTCTTTCTCTACATATTCATCACCATGTGGTGTCACTTGAATTTTTTTATCTTAGCCATTCTGATGGGTGTAAGATGGAATCTCAGAGTTGTTTTGATTTGCATTTCCCTGATGACTAAAGATTTATATCCTCACTTATAATTGTACAGTAGCCCAAGGGGCATGTCTCTCGAAAGTCTTCACTTAGCAGGAAATTGGAATAGATGTGAAGACATTCTATTGGGAGTGTAGGTGAGAGAAATATGGGAGAATGGAGAATTAGAAGGATACAGAGGGTCCTAGAAATTCACAAGAAGAACATTAGGATTGACAGATCTTGGACCAGGAGTTATTCTCAATGTATGGCACCAACCAAGACCAATATGTACAGTAAACATGGACCCCCAATG
Source organism: Acomys minous (assembly GCF_964271855.1). Lineage (NCBI taxonomy): Eukaryota > Metazoa > Chordata > Mammalia > Rodentia > Muridae > Acomys > Acomys minous. The sequence continues at coordinate 64,847,849 of NC_140493.1, read as the reverse complement.
AGATCTAGCCAATGGACAGAACATTCACCACAGTTGAGTGGAGACTGGAGAATGACTTTCACAAAACTCTGATGCCCCATATTTGACCATGTCCCCTTGATGGGGAGGCCTGGTGGCTCAGATGAAGGATAACAGGCTACCAAGAAGAGACTTGATACCCTATGATGATGTACAGGGGAAGGCGGTCTCCCTCAGTCACAGACATAGAAGAGAGAAATACGGTGAAAGGGAGAGGGAGGGAGGAGCAGGAGGATATAAGGGACGGCATAACAATTGAGAAGTAATATGAATAAATTATAAGAAAATTCAGAAAATAAGAGAAAGTAATGTTCCCCATTCTAGATAGAGTTGAGGTATCCCAATGCTAAAGAGTGAGACCCTGTTTCACAACCACCACAGCAAAAGGAAGCATTCTATTTAACTGTATATGTGGAGAATATGAGATGAACTTGTGCACCAGTGACAATGTGGTCTTCACTTAGCCCTTAATACTGAATGAAACATTCAAATAAGCATGCAACAATCAGCTAATTTCTAATGCTCCTTACAGAGCCTCATCATAAAGTTCAGTGTAATACAAAGATAACCTTCCTTTAACCTAAGAAAACCTTCCATTAACATCAAACAAACTAACTTAAGAATATATTATTAATTTGTTCATATTGCATCTCAATTGTTATCCCATATCTTGTATTCTCCCATTCCTCCCTCCCTCCCACTTTCCACCTACTCTCCTGTCCTACATCTGTGACTGAGGGTGACCTCCTCCCTCTGTATATGCTCATAGGGTATCAAGTCTCTTCTTGGTAGCCTGCTATTCTTCGTCCGAGGGCCACCAGGCCTCCCCTTCAAGGGGCCATGGTCAAATATGGGGCACCAGAGTTTGTGTGAAAGTCAGCCCCGATTCTCCACTCAACTGTGCAGAATGTCCTGTCCATTGTCTAGATCTGGGTAGGGGTTCGATGCTTATTGCATGTATTGTCCTTGGCTGGTGCCATAGAAACAAACTGACTTTTACTCAGGTTCCCACAATATTTGTAGGCTCCTTAAGGTCTTCTCACTTCAGGAAACACATCACATTACAGCTTCTTACACATCAACTCGGCACTTTGTCACTAGGATTGTCTTTTCAATTGTGTTTTTTCTTTACACTAAGTTTGTGATGATTTGAAGTCTTAATTTACTGGAGCATGTGTTTGTCATCTGAGACTTGAGGAGATATTTCGTCTGTTTTAGATGTGCTTTTGTCGTATCTTGCTAAGTCATTGCTTTGATTAAACTTTGGCCCTGAACAAAGTGAGGAGAAAGGTTGTTTTGGCTCATGGGTTATAAACAAGGGAAGACAAGGACGGAATTTGGAGACTGAAACTAAGACACAGGCCCTTGAAAGAACACTGCTTACTGGCTTGCTCTGTTTCATTTCTCATATACCCTTGCCTAGCAACAGCATTGTCTTTAGTAGACCTGGCATGCCTACAATGAATACCAAATATAAAATGCATTAGCGTTAGAAAGATGGGTTATTCTGACAGAGAGAATTTCTCAGGTAAGGTTCATTCCATGCTCTCTATCTTCTTACTATACTTTGCGTCAGCTTGATGAAAATCAGCAAGGAAACCAGGTTGCAATCTCTGTAGTGTTTGCTCAAAATACACTAAAATTGTTTCCAGAATGTCTAAGATTTGGTAAAGAACTCCACTTTTTATCAACTTTTAAAAATATATTCAGATTTTTGGCATTATACAATGTGCTAAGTGACATGTGGTACCTCAGCTTATGTATATAAAATAAGCTTATTGATATCTCAACATGCTAATATAATGTAGTTATGGATGTAGTAGGTAAAACTCAATATGTATCTTATTTTCTCAGATGCTGCCCTCTGTATGCAGTGCTGACTGTGGTCCTGGATTCAGAAAATTCAGGCAGGAGGGAATGCCAGCCTGCTGTTTTATTTGTATCCGCTGTCCAGAAAATGAAATTTCTAATGAGACAAGTGAGTGTTTGCTGCTGTGATAAATCCTTTACACTGAGACCCCTCTCCACCAACAAAGAGATGCTGAAGGAGTCTAAAAGGCAACTACAAAAATAAAATATACCATTTTCTCAATTAGCAGTCACAGGAATACAAACACTAACAATGTCATAACAGCAACAACAACAATCACAAAAACCCTTTTACCTAGATTTACATTTTTATTCAATTTATGTCTGTCACATCATATTTTCTCAAAGAAACAAAATCGACATGCAGTGTGAGCACATTCTGTATGAGATCTGGTATGGTTATTATTTTCCCCTATAACTTCATGCACACAAGTTTCCAGTCATGAATTTTTAAAATGTCCTTTCATTCTTTTTGCATATATACATATACATATACATATACATATACATATACACTCTACGTGTGTTTATGTACACAGTGTATGGAAAGAATCCAACAGAAGACAGAATATGGCACAAGAACTGATGGACTGTGTAATGGAGGTGCTAGAAACCAAGTCTGTGTCCTTAGAAAAATTAGTGTAGAGATCAAAAAATTAAATGTAAAATTAGCAAAAACTGCTGCATATGAGACAGAATTTGTGTGATATGTAGAGCCCCATTTTCTTTTTCCCCCTTTTTTATTGTAATTTAATTTGATTACATCCCAATTGTTATTCACTCATCCATTTTCAAATGTCTGATGTGATTTGTTCCTAGGAAGGTGAAGATAATTCTTAACACATAATGTACAAAATATAAGGAGTCTTATATCAAATATTTTATACATAGCACCCAATTAATAATTTCGTGAAATAATAGATTAGAATCGTTTTGTGCTGAAAGTAGTTAGTACAAAAATTAAATTTTTATTACAGCCTACAAAGCCAGTTTAGTAAAATGATTATATACTTATGCTTGACAAAATGCAAGTTGACAATGTGAAGTTTTTACAACATTTGCCTTTGATACTATGCAATGAAATTCAAGTTCTTAAAGTACCTTTCTGGCCAATAATATGGCTCTACATTTAAATCATTTGCCACTAAGAATGATAGCTGGAGTTCATCCCCAGGACCCATATAGTGAGAGGAGGCAAAGAACTCTTAGAAATGCCTTGTGACATCTATGCACTCAAATAACATACATAATGATGAAATAAACTGTAATAAAATTATTTTAAATGTTAAAAATTAATAAGAACTCATGGTAATAACATAAATAGATAGAAAAAGAGTAATAGTATTTATAGGTTTGTAGGTATGTTGTGAATGTATGTGTACATAAGGGCAGATGAAGGTGAGAGACAACTAATACCTCTATAATTAATTTGAAGGCAATTGTGAAACACCTCACATGGGTTCTGGGAACTGAACTCAGGTCTTGTGCAAGAGCAGGACATTCTCTTCATAGTTCAGCTAACTTTCCAACACTTTAGGCAAAGTAACTAGTAACAATTTCCCATCAATAAATTGTTCTACAGGAAAGATTTAACAACCAGGAAGCATCTTATAACTCTGTGAAACTATCTAATGAATCAGTGGTATTCCAATGAAATTTCCTACCATTGCCATTTCAGGAGAGGATATTATGAGTGAAGTAGTTTGTTCCACGCAAAAAAATCTGTCACTGGCCAGATGTGGTGGTGCACGCCTTTAATCTCAGTACTTGGGAGACAGAGGCAGGTAGATCACTGTGAGTTCAAGGCCAGCCTGGTCTACAAAGTGAGTCCAGGACAGCCAAGACTACACAGAGAAACCCTATCTTGAAAAAAAATCTAGGTAACTTTTGAGTTTTGTTTTTGTTTCTTCCATGGTGCTTATTGATATATAAATTTACCTCAGAATATGTTCAGAAAGTTTGGGTCTCATAGAGATTGAAACTAGGGAAGCAAGAAGATGCTGAATGCTTCCCACGAAGGTAAAATAAAGATGAAAAGCTTCTAGTGATCAGTCTGTAGAGAGGTTTCTACCTTCAGTGATAGAATTAGTGCTTTTCATTATCAAGACTCAGGAATTGTTTTTCTTTACTGCCATATGAGAACATAAATAAGGACATATTAATAATTCTTTTTTATTTTTTACAGTTTTCAAGCCTTTATATTACGTTTATATACCGAGAAACTTTACTTCTCGTACTCACATTCCTACTTCTCCCAAATGATTATCAAATTTATGAGCACATCTGTTACACTTTTTTGGTCACATAAATATAAATACTCACACACACACACACACACACACACACACAAACACACACACTCCCAACCCTAATGATTTCTTTTACTGTTCCTTAGATATCATTATGCTCAGGCTGGGAATTAGAAAAACTGTCACAGTTCTTCCCCAAGCAGAAGACAGTCTCTGTCTCTGATAAAGAAAGCATTAATTAAACAATCAGTGAACTCAGGCAGCACTGAGTGCATGGGAAAGGAGGTTTTAAATGACATTCAGTCATGCTGTGGTTAATGAGTTTAGATTCTGTGAATTTATCAGAATAAGTCATTTCATGAGAGCATCCAGAATGATTTAAGAAGTCTAGTTTATAAAAACCTTGTAAATGATATCAGCAACACTGTTAAATAGACAAAATTTGCTTTGGTTTTCTTCTCTAAAAAGATAATAAGAATTAATAAATAGAAGCATTGTTGTACAGCAATGTCGTTCAATCATATTATCAGCAGTAAGGTGGAGATATTGCAAAGCTTTGCCAACACACTTATTGAAATATCTTGTAAATAAACTGCTGAAGCTATACTAACAAATATTTCCTTTCTGATTCAGACATGGACAAATGTGTGAAGTGTCCAGAGGACCAGTATGCCAACACAGAGCAGAATCACTGCATCCACAAAGCTGTGATTTTTCTGAGCTATGAAGACCCCTTGGGGATGGCTCTGGCCTTCATGGCCTTGTGCTTCTTTGCCTTCACAGCTCTGGTTCTTGGGGTATTTTTGAAGCACAATGACACAGCCATTGTGAAGGCCAATAACCGCACTCTCAGCTATATCTTACTCATGTCACTCATGTGCTGTTTCCTCTGCTCCGTACTCTTCATTGGCCATCCCAACTCAGCCACTTGCATTTTACAGCAAATCACATTTGGAATTGTATTCACTGTGGCTATTTCCACTGTTTTGGCCAAAACAATTACAGTGGTTCTGGCTTTCAAAGTCACAGCTCCTGCAAGAATAATGAGGTACATTCTGGTTTCAGGAACACTTAACTACATTATTCCTCTCTGTACACTCATCCAAATTATTCTTTGTTCAATCTGGCTTGCAGCTTCTCCACCAGCTGTTGATATTGATGGAGACTCTGAGCATGGCCTCATCATCATTGTGTGCAACAAGGGTTCAGTAATTGCATTTTACTGTGTAATTGGATATTTGGCATGTCTTGCCTTGGGAAGCTTCACTGTGGCTTTCTTGGCCAGGAACCTGCCTGATACTTTCAATGAAGCCAAGTTCTTGACATTCAGCATGCTGGTGTTTTGTACTGTGTGGATTACTTTCCTCCCTGTCTACCATAGCACCAAGGGCAAGGTCATGGTGGCCTTGGAGATTTTTTCCATCTTGGCTTCCAGTGCAGGGATGCTGGGGTGCATCTTTGTCCCAAAGTGCTACATAATTTTATTAAGACCAGACAAAAATTCTCTTCAAAAGATCAGGGGGAAATCATATTCCTAAAGGCATAGTTAATGAGTACTTTTTGTTAATTTAATTTATTTATTCAGTTTACATGCTGATTATAGACCCACTCCTTTATCTCCTTCCAGTGCCACCCTTCCTTCCTCTCTCCATCCCCTCTTCTCTGTGCCTCAGATTAGTGGAGAATCACTTCCTATGCATGTCATCTCTCCATGTTGCATCAGTACTGACCATGTCCTCTTCTCGTGGCACCTAGAAAGATAGTACCACAAGGAGGAAATAATAAAAAATCTGGCATCACAATCCATGTCAGTACCTGCCCCGAAATTTCTTACTAGAGGACCCACATGAAGCCTGAGCTGCCCATCATCTAGATCTGTGTAGGGGGCATAGGTCCAGTTCATACATGGTCCTTAGTTGCTGCCTCAGTCTCAGCAAGCCACTAAGTGCCTTGGTTAGCTGGCTCTTTTGGTATTTTTATGGATCTTGTGTCACCTCCAGATCTCTTTCTCCTTCCTCCCTCTATTCCACAAGACTTCCTATTATCACTCAATGTTTGGATGTGACTCTTAGCATTTGTTTTAAACCTGTGTTTAGCAAAGCCTCTCAGAGGACAACACAAATAGGTTTCTGTCTACAAGCATAGCAGAGTATCATTAATAATCTAAGTGGTTAGCTCTGTCCATGGACTGTGTCTTGGTTTGTGCCAGATAGTCTGACTGGTAAATGAATTCTAACTGACAAATATAAAATTGTTACATAACCAACAAATATTGGGGTACAGTGCATGATCTGTCTCTTAGAATTATGCTCACTGTTTCCTCTAATGATATCGCATAGCAGTATCATGGCTCCTAGAGTTATCTGTGTTGTCCATATAATCTTGCCCTGATCTACTTATTTCACAATTTATAAAAATTCAGGCATATGTAGAGTGTAAATATTCTTTTTTTATTTAGAATAAAAAACTTTCAAACTAAAATCAAACTTCTTTTAATATCTGTGTGAATTACTTTGATGCCAGTAGAATGGTGATTAAAAATTTAGGAAGTTTGTGGGAGAGTGAACTCATGTTTGTGCATGAAGGTAAAACAATTTTCCTCCTTACAGGGGGATGGTAAGGGAATCTTGACATAATCCAAGGAAGTGGATGATTTAAACTTAGAAGAGTGATGGTTTGATAAACATAAAGAATACTAAAGAATATGGATTTGTGTCTTGTCTTTAGTATCTCATACCATGTCCTGCTTTTTAATAAGGCCTGATTCACTGCTCAACTATGAAAATTATGTTATTACCCCTATGATAGAATAGCTCCAAAGCACAAGATGTCCTCTTCTGGCTTATATGATTACCTGGACTCACTTGTGCACAAAACGAAACATGAAAACACACACACACACAAACATACACAAAGATACACATGCATACATGCACTGATATACATATATATAATCTTTAAGAATATTTTAGGAGGATATTTTAAAGATTCTGATCTTTAAAAGCAGGATGCTGCTTTTCAGGAAGATCAAAAATGGTGGTGCCAAACACTGCCAGGTGGAGACTAGGAACCCTTCTTGGATCTACAGACCACAAGACCTGAAGAGTCCTAGGTCAAATGGGTCCACAATGTCCAGACCACAGGTGTGTCCGACCTCATTTCTTCTAAGTGGCTCAGGGAGGACAGGTTTCCAGTTACCACAATCTGGACCTGTACCTACTCTGGTGATCTGCAGCCATGCTCTATAGCATGGATTTGGTATCTGAGACTGAACTGTGGGTGGTAAAGTGCCGAATTCCGGACCTGCTTGCCCAGGGAAATCTCAGGAAAACAGGTGCACCTAACCTCAGACCTAGCCATAAGTCCACAAAAAGCCCCAGGTGCTGGCGATCACACAGGCACAAAATCCAAAGCCCAAAGGAGCAGAGAGTGCCTACCTCATCTGTACCCTTCCTCTCCCCCTCTGACTGATCCTTAGAACACACAATAGTACCAGAACCAGTGGGCACAGGGGGACCTGATAGTGTGGATATGGGATAGATCTGATCTCAGATATCTCTGCCCATCTACAGAGGGACAATGGGCCCAGAGGAGGGCCCATGTGGCTTTGGACATGCACTCTAGCTACAGCTTCATAGACACACACTCAACTTGAATCTTCTAAGGAGTCCTGGTCTGAATGGAGCAGGCAAAAGCCAAGCCAGCCATCCCATCAGACTGTTTCTTCTAAATTGGGCAGAACTGATCTGGCCTGAACAGATCCTGCAGATGCCTAGCTAGCCAACACAGTTCAGTAGGGCCTCCCATGCTCTAGTGAGGGTCTGAACCTAGCCACCTGCACCAACCCAGGGATCCATTCCTGCAAGCTATGGTGGAGCCTGACCAGCTGCCACAACACAGCAGGAGTGCCTGTGCACACCCAGATGGGACTGAGCCAGCATGAAGGGATCTGGTGGAAGCCTAGCCTACTACCAAAACCCAGAGGGCAGTATATGCTCTCTGAAGCAGGAATCAACCTAGGCACCATGGCCTGGACGGATCATGCAAAATCCTATCCAAACATTACAAGCCAGCAGGGGTTCCAGTACTCTAAGGTACATTGAGCTTTGGCTCCCAAAGACTCAGTGGCTGAGGACAGAGTTTTCAAATCCTAGACAAAGACAGGATAATTAGCTTTATCTATGCTACCTCTAAGAGATCCTTAGAATATAGAGCAAAAGCACCAGTCTCTTCTGACCCCGTGAGGAATCCAGGGTGTGGAGTAACATTCCCTGGAGCTGCAATCAGGTCACCTGCCTGATCCAGAGAAAGAAAAAAGAAACTACCGCTCAATATCAGAGACATCAAGATGACTAAAGTACAAATGTAAAAATATAAATAACAAAACCCAAAACAATATGGCATCTCCAGGTAATAGCTATCTCAAAGAAATCAACCCTGACAACTCAAATACAATTGAAACACAAGAAAATGACCACAAATCCTTAGTAATGAAGATGATAATGGAGAAAATGAGTAAAATACATAAACAAATTCAGGAAGATGCAGCCAAAAAGATTGAAGACCTTAAAGAGGCCCATAGAGAGGCACTGAAAATGCAAACAATCAGATTAAGGAAATCAATAAAACAGTTCAAGATATGAAGATGATAATGGAAACCAGCATAAAAGCACAGACAGAAGAAAACCAGGAACAAGAGAACTTACATAAGAAAACAAGCAGCGTAGAGGCAAGCTTCTCTAAGAGAATTCAAGAGATGGAATAATGAATCTTGGACTAGAAGATTCAATCATAGAAATTGAAACAGCTATCAAAGAAAAACCATATCCTTCATAAGGCCTCTAAATCAACTGAGAAAATCTCATATGCACTCACAGAGGCTTAAGCTGAAATCACAGGTCCTACATAGTCTGAATCAGATAATTTGCATATATAGCATAGCTTTCAGGTTAGTATGGGTTAAAATACCTCTGTGTGTGTGAATGTGTGCACATCTGATTCTTGTGCCTTCTCTTGAGTGTTTTTCCTTCTGTTATTTTGCTTTGTCCATCTTTGAAGTGATGTATTTTGTTTTGGGTTTTTATACTTAATTTTGTTAAAAAATAACTGTGAGAAAATATAAATAAAAGTTTTTGTTAGCTTTAAATAGATAGTAACACATACTTCTGTATTAAAAAAGATTTATACATCTTATGCAAATAAGTGAACAGAGTTTAGAATAGATAAGAAAATCCTCTAGAACTGAATTTATAAATGGTTATAGGCTCTATATGGATACTTGGAATAGAACCCTAGATCTCTGTAAGAGCAGTCTCTGCTCTTAACGACTGGGTCATCACTCCATGCCTACTAGTGCGTATTTCCTCATATCCAGAATTACATTTTTAACTTTTATTTTATCTAATTTAGCAAAACTTCAAATTATGTTAGTTTAGATATAAAAATATGAAGCAATAGTCAGGAGGAGTGTCTCTCATCCTGATGAGCATGGATAGATAAATAATGACCAAATAAGTTAATAAAAATAAGGGAGTTTCCTTGTATGCTTGTAGTGTGAGTTGAAACTGAGGGCTCCAGTGTGGTAAACCAGATACAGGTACTTCATTTGGAAAATGTAGGAATAACATTTGCTACATCAAATCTCTCATGAAATATGTATGTATGTAGATAAGCATACAGTGTCCTCACTTGTCTGCCATGTTTACTTCAGAATGTACAAGATATGATATCAATTTTAATGCGTTTTAACTGATGGGCAAATAAATAAGACATATCATCCAAATTTGTGTGATGTACATCGTAATTTTTGCTATTTGCAATGCATTCTTAGAAATTTGAAAGGTTAATTAAATATATTATAACTTACATCTTAAGTATGTACAATGTTATTTTTATTAAATAATATAACTGCTTATATAGACGCATAAAATTAGCTTCTATTTAATTCATAAAAGAAACAAAAAAATCACAGATAAAACTAAACAAATACAATTATTGGGTCCATATTTTTCTACACCTATTTGAATTTAGATGAAAAGCACATGGTGGTCTCTCTATAAATAATGGGGTTGTGCTCAACCTGGAAAAATAGTATCACTATCAGCAATTGTGGTTATCATGTTAAGCTATGCAGTAAAACTTGCGAAATTCGGAGATTTCATAGACTATTTCTTCAATAGTCTATGTGTATAAGTGTCTGTTGGTGTGCATGTGTGACATATGCATTTTTTTACAGAAATAAAGTAGCATAAGTATTATTTCAGAACTGCAAAGGCCTAGAGGAATTAAGGATGGAGTATCGAGTGAAGCTAATGGGAAGAAAATATCATCATCACACTGGCAGTGCAGATTCTAGATTGTAATCAAGAATAGATTATTCAAATAAATAGGAAAATGGTATAGGAAGAGTTTACAATTAAACCCAGGGTTGTTTCCCAATTCTTTTCACTTCGAAGATGCTCAACATAACAATTCCTTACAAACATTACTTGAATATAAAAGACCAAACTCAATGTTGAAAATCAAAAATAAAGTACAAGAAATGGGTCACCAATGGTTATTGATCTGTGACAACTGAGGATTTAGGGTGTTAGAACTCACATATTTGACTTAGTTTCTCATTAATAATGTAGGTGCTAATGGAGTGATACATCTTATTTAATATTTGAAATGATACAAAAAGGTCTCAAGTTTTCTCTACATCTTGTTTAACATCTCAATATCAATACTTAACATGTAAATTATCTGCCATTTTGTGAGAAGGTGGATGATTTTGGATACAGCAAGACTCACAGTATGTCAGTCCTCTCCTGAATCAATAATTTATGTTTCACTGTGAATCAGCTAAAAACTCTAGTGACATAGTTTTTAGTGGTAGTCTCACAAACAAATTTTTATAAAAGGGCCTCTGCCTAGGGATCTTACTGTGCGCAAACATGAATGATGTCATGGAACCAGAGGCAAAATGATAGTGATATAAATTTATCAACTCATGTTTATTACATGGACTGTGGACTTCAGATGACAAGCCCCAGGGAAGAGTCCTTCCAGAACCAGAAAGTGCCTTGTGGTGAAAAGGAATCATGAAATGCAAGTAGACTTTCCATTGTCCAGAAATATAAAAGAGGGTAGGAACACATGGGTGCCCATCTGATAGGATGATATGCATGACACTACGCAGCCCATAATACCTAGGTTTAAAGTAGGATAAAGATGTTCACTTTGACTTTGTTATACTTGCTTCTGAACATTGCACTTCCAATGGCCAGTTCCATTCCTTCCAGGTGGTTTTGGAAAATGAGACGGAATGAAAAAAAAATGATGGAAACTTTAAGACAGCTTGTATTTTCTCCCTTCATGGAGTGCAAAGGTGAGTGAAAAAAGTCTATTTTAGCAACATTCTGAATACACTGTAAGTGCTTTTGTATTTTTTCATGTAGATTTCATCACAAGTATTTCAGGAGAGGTGTGAAGATGAGAAACAGAACAATGCTTTGAATACTCTGTCTTGTTCTTCCAATGTGTTCACCATTAAACAACTCTGAATTCTGTTATAAACTCAATGTTATTTTTTACTTTAAATTGGTAAACAGAGTATTTTATGTTTCTTTCAGTTAGCCTCCTGATTTCAAGGCCAGACACTGAGTGAACACAGGAATCTCTACCTTGATCCCCAGGATTAGCCCTCCTGTTGACAGTTTCCAAAGCACAACATTCAGGGCTTTATTATCAAAAATTATCCCATACTCTTTCAATAAATTTCACTCTGAGAAGGTACAATTAAATGGCCATAGAGAGTATGTTGATAACTTTTCAGTCAGTGTGTAGCTACCAGTACATGTGCTGGGGCCTCTAATGTTTGGACTACACCTAGGTACAGAGAGCTTTCACATTAAGTGTTAAGTTACTCTCTGAAATTCCCTGGATGTGGTAATACTATGAATTCTGAACCTGCATCAAGAATGTACTTAGGATTTCTGTCTAATGTGAACTTACACTAGCCCTTATATCTCCATCATAACCTGTATACATGCACAACCACTGACTTTTATGTATTGCAAATCCCTGGTATTTACTCTCTCTTTAACATAAAGAAGGAATGCTTAGAATATATATTTTATGCCTAAAAAATTAGGCTAATAGTGGTGACAAATTACTTTTCTTGTCACTAGACTGAATTACATTTGTAGGATGTATAGTTGACAATGGCTGAGAACTGGATTAGAGAAGTTTCCCAGCAGCCCATCTGTTATTTATTTAAAAATTTATGCCTAAGTTGCTTATTTTCTGACACTTTTATGACATTTGCCACTTATGTTTCTCTTTCATTAATTTACTAAGTATAATTGCATATTTTGCTATGTGGTTCCTGTACACATTTTGGCTTTATGGATTCCTGCTAGTTCTTTTCAAGCACTGCACTTTATACTACTAGTCGATTCTGATAGCTTAAGTAACTGGTGTTTCTTATGTTTAGCATGCATGAGTTGGTATTTGAGTCTCACAAATTCTAGTCTCAAATTCTTATTGTGTGGCACTGAAATTTTCAATAGCAATTTTCTGTGTGGTAATAACTGAATTGGTTCACAACAGTATTTTCTGTATAATTACTCTCAGGCTGTTGTGTAGTTGTGTAATTGTGTAATTGATATCATAGTTTTAGGAATCTCTCAGATGTCCAAATTGAGTGGAAGTGGACTAGGATATGTCCCCCCAAAAAACTAGGTTTCTAAATTGTTTTATCCTCACAAAGTAAACTTAGAGATTTGTATATATCTCCCATATAAAGGCACTGGAGAGGGAGACATTATTAATGAATATCAGTGATTCTGTAATAGAGCACCTCAATATAATCACACCTGGTCTAATATTGTAGACATTATTGGATCTTCCTCATTAATGCTATATATGATGAGAAGATGAATGTTTGTTCCTTAACTGTAAAATTTGAGATAATAAGTGCTAGGATTGGTTTCTCAATTTTATCAATGGATTCTGTTTGAGCTTTTGTCTCTGGGGAACTTCCTCACAGCCTGAGAGTAATTATACAGAAAATACTGTTGTGAACCAGTTCAGTACATACATGTATGTTCATGTGCTTGAATGTATGTTTCTCACTATACATTTGTATACACACATGCACACACAAACACACACACATATATACATATATACACATGTGTATGCACATGCATGTGTGTGTGTGTGTGTGTGTGTGTGTGTGTGTGTGTGTGTGTGTGTTTCTGGCCAACTGACTCTGTGTGTCTGTCTGTAGAAGTTAGCATAAATTTGCCTGTATGTCAGTGTGTCTCTGTTTTTGTCTTTGTGTATTTTCTGAGGGTATATGTCAGTGCATGTGTCTGTGTATTCCTCACTCTATGATTTCTGTGTTTCTGTGTGTGGGATTACACATATGTATATCTGTGTTGCTGTGTGTGTGTGTGTGTGTGTGTGTGTGTGTGTGTGTATCTGTCTTTTTGTCTGTCTGTCTATTTGTCTTTTTTCCTTTGGATGTTGTGGGCACAAATCTTTCTTTATGTCCATGAATGTCGATGTGAGTGTTTGTATTTCATCGTGAATTTTTGTGCTATGCATGCATGTGTGTGTCCATGTATGTGTTTTGTTCATTTCTGTACTTGTGTGTCTATTTGTGTCCATATGCTCATATCTCTGTTGTGGCTTTATGTTGATGTGTGTGTGAGTAAATATCTGTTGATATATTATGTGTGCATCAATGTAGGATGTGGGTCTCTGTATGCACATATTTGTGTGGTGTACATCTTTGTATGATGTATACATGTATGTCTAAGCTTTTGGTTTTTAGGTTCCTTTAAGATAATTAAATTCAGCAAATATTATGATAAGTTAATGTATCATTTCACTTTCATTGAGACTTCACTCCAGATACCTTTAAAAATTGCCTTTCATATGAAATCAGAATATGTTTTCTCACATCAAGCAAGGGTATATTGATTGTAGAATTCTTCCTGTCTTTCAGATGCACTCCTTTCTGAGAAAGAGGCACTTCATTAATCCTGTTGGTGACAAAGGGAATGTGAACCAGAAAGAGTGTGACATCTTTCACATTAGGAATTCTCCACATGGTGTTGAACTTAAAGTGAAGATAGGAAAGTTTAGCCCCTGTTCTCCACATGGACAACAGCTCCATGTATCTGAAGACATGCTAGAGTGGGCCTCAGAAAGTAGACAGGTAAGTTTGACATAACTGTACTGATTTGAATTTATGTCTTCTTGTAACTTAGTGAAATTGAATGAACTGTGACATAAGGAACCTATTTCTAGCTTCCTATATGTTTCTTCTTTTCACTATTTTGATGTGATATTTTTACTAATTCTTTAAGAAATCTAAACATGCACTGTATACAGTATATTTTATTTTATTAGAACCTGTTTTATTTTTAATATGAATATAAAATCATGTTTGCAGATTCATAGATATTATTTATATAAAATAAGCAATAATCTCGAGGTACCATTCTTATTACTCTATAGTGATTTTCTCACTTATGAAGAACCTTTGAAAGAAATGTTGAAGAGCCTAAAAAATTGAACATAATTTGAACAGCAATATACATTGTCTCCACTCTTCTTCAAAATAGTCATTAGAATCTTACCAGTGCCAAAGTAAATGTGAAAATATGTTCCAGCCTGTGGGATGAATCGAACCAGGGTTCACCTGAAAAGGGAGTGGGGATTGAAAGTGGGGATAGAGATGCAAGGAAGTTGAATCGAGTCAGAAATTTCTGATCAAGCCTCGCTTTAATGCACATAAGTAAGACTGTATATAGCAAGGTCAACAGGATCTGTTTGAATCCCACTTTCCCTAGCCACCAGGCAAGAATACAATCACCTGAATAGCTCCCTGTAAGAACTTGTTTAATCCTCTGAGTAGTTCCATGTAAGAACTTCCCCATTTCTCTGGGTAGCTCTCTGTAAGGACTTCACTATTTCTTTCATAGGTAGATAAGCCAAAGATAGCCTAGAACACACAGCTTCCTTCAGCAATGGTCAATAACTCAAAGGTCACAGCATGCAGCCTAAGCATGGGATTTCTAACATGGTTGAATTTAGCATGGCTTCCCACATCTGCCTCTTATAAAACAAAATTATGAAGAGTCTATCTTAGTTGAATACTTATGTTTACCCATTATTGGCACATGAATTCCATCATTCATGCCATGGCTTAGGTTAGATAAGACTCTTACTCACCTCTGGCTTGCCTTCATATCAACATATGAAGAAGGGCAGTGTCTATGAGCTCTATGTCATGTATTTGTGCTTGTATTGGCTGCAATTGCTGAGACAATGAGCTGTGTTAAGCAAGGAAGGAAGGAACAGACTAAAGTTTCCATCCCTGCCATCCCAACCAAGGATAATCCATGCAGTAGAATACTGTTAATTCTAAAGAGATTATATTGAATGTGAATCTATCTGCATCCTACTCACAAGGAGTCTGTGGAACTCTCGCATGACATTGTAATTTGCTCAGTCTTCTCAAATTGCTAACCTCTTAGTTAAGGCAAAAATAATATTAGTAATGCAATGACAAAAACAATAATGATACAAGAATAATAACAGATATTTTTACCAGGCAACTGAGTACTAAAAGTCCCTCTTCAGTTCTTCACAGTCTGCAGATGAAACTGACCCTAACAACTAGGGCGGAAAAGTACTTATAATGCTTAAAATATGAGCTTCTGGAAGGAAAATGTTCTAGAGGAGACTCTGCAAAGGACCATCCCCAAAGTTCAGTCAAGTCTGTAAGAAGGATGCTCACGTGTACTGGAACATTTGCATTCCTCTTTCCTCATCATACACAGGGAAATCAAGTAGTGAGTGTTTTTGACATAAGCAGGTTGAAGAACAGAAGGATTAGGAATGAGTGTCCAACGAAGCTTCAGCTCCAATCTCAGGATCATCAGCTGAATCATCTATGGCAGCATCTGCTTGACACACAAGATTCTTAGATAGCCAGAGTGCAGCATCATGTTCCTGTGAGAAAACACAAACAAAGCATCAACCCCTATATTAATACAGGGTTATGTCCATTCCACTGTCCAGTTAAACAGTCCTTCCATGTCACTCTAGTGAAAGATGACTGAGTATTGGTGTGCCAGACTCGACCACCTGCACAATTCCCTTTGGCATCAAGTAGTAACAAAAATTAAAATAAAGAGAACATGATTCAGAGCATTTTTAGGTGATTGGGGGTAAAGTTCCTCTTTACTTTTAGTAAATAGGTTCATATGGTAGAATGAGATCATTCCACCATAACTTGTCCTTGAGATTATAAAGAATACCTGTAACATACTTTATGGATAAAGAATCACAACATTTTTGAAAAGCTTTGCTAGCATACTCTGAGTCATTATCTGTCTTGATAGCCTTAGGCATACCAATTTGAGAAAAGGGAGACAGACAATGAGAAATTATATTTTTGTGGCTTCTCTGGATTGGAGAGAAGTGAATAAATATCCAGAATATGTATCAATAGATGCATGAACATATTTTAAGTTTCCAAATTCAGGTACATTCCAAAGTTGGCTAGGGATCAGTCCTTCACATTAACTCCCAGATGTGGTACAGGAAGAAACTGGGGACATGTGCATCATGGCTTCCCAATGGCTTGAGCTTGCTCTTTTGTAATCCTATATTGAAGTCTTAGACTTTGGCTATTGATAAGATGTAAATCTTGAGATTTCTGAGCCTTTTCAACATTTGTTAGTCATACCAAATTTTGGGGGGCTGCATCTGCTAATGCATTATCTGCAGCTAAA
Organism: Acomys minous; assembly: GCF_964271855.1. Taxonomy (NCBI): domain Eukaryota; kingdom Metazoa; phylum Chordata; class Mammalia; order Rodentia; family Muridae; genus Acomys; species Acomys minous. The sequence goes on along the minus strand of NC_140493.1, from coordinate 64,830,916 downwards.
GGTTCAGGTAAATCAGTGTGAGCTCTTAAATGTCACATAAAAAGGATGTTTTCTCTTTTGCATAAATGTCTGGATTAGAGAAAATAATCCACTTGCCCATGATTGAAGTTGGATTTGTCCTGCTGTTTCTAGACAAGGAACTGCCTCTGATACATAGCCACTATCTGAATATAAATTAAATGAACAAAGGGCATACTGTTCAGCAATTTGAGCAGAGTTAGCAGTAGTAGGAATAACATATGTTTGTTCTTCTACTATGTAACTAGCTTTTCCATTAGAAGACCCATCAGTAAAAATCAGCAAACCATCTATCAGAGGCTGAAATTGAGTTATCTTAGGGAAATAACTGGTTGTTTCTTTAAAAAGTGGAGAAGCATATTAGAGGAGAAATGGTTATCTAAATATCCACAAAACTGTGCACAAGCCAACTGCCAATCGTCTGTGTTAGAAAACAGCCAATTTTGTTGTTTCATAGAATATGGCTGAATAATAAAACCAGGTTCTTTGCCAAAATACTTTCTTCTTTACACTCAACATATATGAATCAACTTTGCAACAACCAAACAATATGGTACTATTACCTTGTTGGGAGAATGACAAATGTTCCCACATAATAGGAGTGCCTTGCCAGAACACCATGGTGGGTGTAGTATGAATGGCCAAGGTGATATACTCTAGAGGCTTGTCATAATCTATATAGGTTATACATTGATGGGAGATAGCCACTTCCACTAATGCCAAGGCTTTCCTAGCTTTAGCTGTAAGCTCCTGGTGTGAATTTGGAGAGGAATCTCCTTGTAAGATTTTGAATAAGGGCTGCAAATCTCTAGTTAATGTTAAATAAGGTCTAAGCTAATTTATATCACCAAGCATATTTTGAAAATCATTTAAAGTCTTTAAATGATCCATTCTCAATGTGATCATTTGGTGTTTTTCTGAGAAGGAAAAAGCTGAAATCCCAAATACGAATATGAATCCCCCCTTGAACTTTTTCAGGAGCTATTTGCAGACCAAACTGAGATATTTGGGTCTCCAAAAAACATAATATAAAAGCACTTGTCCATCCTTGTCAGCAATAAGTATATCAGCCATGTAATGAATGACATATAAATCAATATATTTGTCTCTAACCTTTTGTAAAGCTGTAGCTACAAATTTCTGTCACAGGGTGAGCCTGTTAACCATTCTCTGAGGCAAAACCTGCCAAAGATATCTCTCCATTGCCTCTTTAAAATTCACAGAAGGCACACTGAAAGCAAAGTATTGGCAATCTTTTGGATGCAAGCGAATAGTGAAAAAACAATTCTTAAAGTCTATGACAATTTTGGGAACAGCCACATGAGAGGGCAATCTTGGCAGCAATGCTGCCATAAGTTGCATAGTCTCATTAACTTTTAACTTACATCTCTGTAAATAACTTAGTTTATCAGTATAGACCAGGTTGGAACCCAAGAGCTCTGCCTGTGTTAATCCCCATATTTTGGGATTAAAGGCGGGTACCTCAATGCCCTGTAGTTCTTTTAATTTCAGTAAAATCTTTAGAAATTTCAAGCAAAAATTAATCAGGGAAATTAGAAAATTTCAAGCTCTAGGCAGTTAACTACATTCCCTAGGCTAGGTTAGAAAACTATCAGACTCCTAGTTTCACAGCCTACAGATAACTAGGAGCAATGTCTTACAAAATTATCTGGCCCAAGAGCGTTCTAGCTCTGTGGTTGTTTATCTAGTTTGATCTAAACTGGAAATTCCCCAATGTGAATGTTTGGTTTTAAGGACAACACTAGTCTATCTCTCTTTTTTGAGAATCTAAAAACTTTTAGAAATATGTCAAGTAAAAATGAAGCAAAGAAACAAGAAAATGGTAAACACATTGTAGCTAAGGAGTCTGGAGTTAACTCCATTCCCTAGACCTTTTTTTGAAAACTGTTAGTGTCTCACAAGCAAAAGTTAAGTAAGAAAATTGTAAGTTTTAGGCACATACTCTATTCCTTACACCATACTTCTCCAACCAGCCATGTGTTTGCAGACATCCCTGTTTTGTAAGAGCTGAGAAAGGGCAGTGCCTGTGGAACATTTTGGTGCATGTATGCTCCAGTCCTGGGCTTGTTCCCCAAGGGCAGCCACTGCGCCGGGGTCTAGGCCTCAAGAATGGTGGGCCTGCTGCTGGCCAGCACCACAGAGGCAGTACTCTTCTTACCTCGTGGGCTTTGCAAACCACGTTGGGGAGCACTATTTGTTTAGAAAATTGACCAGCAAGTAAAGCTTAAAATACAGAAAAATGAAACAATATTTAAACACTTAAACAAGTTTACAGACATAGACATGAAATTTGACATGACAATCATAAAGCAAACAGTAGACTGATAGGCAAGACAAAAAGAAACAGTTTTGAAACCTTGACAATAAACGGCATATGTAGGGTCTACACTATCTTTAACTAATGACAACATATATATGTCTAAAAGCATAATATAGTTTTCCTGTAATTTTTTTCCAACTCTATCTCACATTTTGAAATTAACCACTTCTACCTCAAGAAACCATGGACATACTTCATTGAGTAAACCTAAAAACTTATCCAAATGTTCAGTATTTACCCTTTTCCCTTGCATTTGAAACTTATTTTTCCAATGTCTCTCTGAATAAATCTTTGCTATTTCTCTGTTCAATGTTTGTTTTGCCCACCCCACTGTTTCTCTGCGAAGCTGGTGACTTCGGTGAAATGTCCAGTTGGCTTTTCACAGGGCCCCTTCTACACAATGTCCGTCACTTAATTCCTGTTTTCCAGGCCCCACTTTGGGCACTATATGTCCTGGGCCATGGGACAAATCGAACCAGGGTTCACCTGAAAGAGGGAGTGGGGATTGAAAGTGGGGACAGAGATACAAGTAAATTGAGTCAAGTCTGGAAATTTCTGATCAAGATTCTCTTTAATGCTCATGAGTAAGACTTTTTATGAGAAGGTCAACAGGATCTATTCTAATCCGAGTTTCCCTAACCCCAGGCAAGAATACAATCACCTGAATAGCTCACTGTAAGAATTTGCTTAATCTTCTGGGTAGTCCCATGTAAGAACTTCCCTATTTCTCTGGGTGGATCCCTGTAAGGACCTTCTTATTTATTCTAAAGAAAGATAATCCAAAGATAGCCTTAAACTCAAGACCTTTTTGAGCAAGGGTCAACAACTCAAAGGTCACAGCCTGCATCCTAAGCACAGAATTCTAACATGGTTGAATTTACCATGGCTAAATTGTGGTCCCCACAAAATTATATCCAAAAATAAAGAAGGAAACATTCTCTGTTCTACCTAGGGTTTGAAATATCCCAGATATTTGAGATCATTTTCTCTTCCACAGGAAGAATTGTAGTTAACCCTGTCTGGGGAGAATATGAGATTACACTGTGCATGAGTGACAGTGTGGTTTTCACAAAGACCTTAATACTGAATTAAGGATTCAAAGTGAATTTAGAAGAATCAGCAAATTTCTGATGAAGCATATACGGTCCCATCATCAGGTTCAGTGTAATACAAATAAAATTTTCTTGTAATTTAAGAAACCATTCAATTAACTTTACACAAACTAAGTTTTACTCAGCCTCTCCCAGTACTCACAGGCTCTGTAAAGTCTTCTCATTTCAGGAAACAATTCAAATGTTAGCTTCCTACACATCAGCTCAGCACTTTGCCATTAGCAATACACCAGGTCTGTATTTTCACCTATGTTTACATTGAGTTTGTCATATTTGCAGTCTTAATTTATTGGAGGATATGTTTGTTATCTGAGGTTTGACTAGATAGCTCACCTGTTTTGGGTTAGCTTTACTCAGATCTTGTTAAACCATTGCTGTGATGAAGCATTGACCTTGAGCAAAAGGAGGAAAAATGAGTGATTTGGCTCATGGATTACAGTCAAGGGAAGATAGGGAAGGAATTTGGAGACTGAAACCAAAGCATAGACCCTTGAATGTGCATTGCTTACTGACTTGCTCTGCTTGATTTCTCATACATACTTGCCTAGGGATGGTATTTGCAATAGAAAACTGGGCATGCCTACAATGCATAACAATGAATAAAATGCTTCACAGATATGTAAAGAGGCTTGTCTGTTAGAGAGAATTCCTCAATTAAGGTTCCACTAATCCTGTCCTTTTACTGTACTTATGTCAGAATGATGAAAATTAACTAGAAAACCGGGTTACACTTTCTGTCCTGTTTGCACAAAGTAAACTAAAAGTTCTCTTTTATTGGATTGCTAAGATTTGGTAATAATCTCAACTTTTCATCCATTTGCTTAAATAGATTCATATGTTTGGCATTATACAAAGTGCTAAGTGAAATATGGTCCCTCAGTTTCTGTGTATGAAATAATCTTATTGTTATTCACATGCTAATATAATATAGTTATGGCAGAAGTAGATAAAACTTCTGATATTAGCATGTATATTACTTTCTCAGATGCTACCCTTTGTATGCAGTGCTGATTGTGGACCTGGATTCAGACAATTTAGGCAGGAGGGAATGTCAGCCTTCTGCTTTATTTGTATCCACTGCCCAGAAAATGAAATTTCTAATGGAACAAGTGAGTGTGTGCTGCTGTGGTAAAGCCTTCACAATGGTAATCCTCTGCACAAAAAAATGCTGAGGGAGTCTAAAAAGCAACTTCAAAAATAAAATATACAATTTCCTCCATTAGTCTTTATAGGAGTACAAATAACAACACCTTATGTGTAGACCTACATTTTGATCCATTGAAAATTTATGTCATATGACATTTTCTCAAAGAAACAATTTTCGTAACCAAACTGCAGTGTGAGCAATTCTACACAAGATCTTTTCTTGTGAATAATCTCTATAACTATATGTAGGAAACATTCCAGTCATTAATCTTTCAAATATGTACACATTTTTGAACATATGTATGTCTCCCTACATATGTTTATGCACATCATGTATGTTCATAGCACCATGTAACACACATAGGACAAAAGATTTCCTGGACTGGGTAATGGGGTGGGGAAAATATATCTGTATCCTTAGGAAAATTAGCATAGATGTAAAAAAATACTACTTATAATATTATCAGAAACGGATACATAAGAGACAGAATTTATATAATATCTAGAAGCCCATTTTCAAGTGTCTGACATCATTTGTTTCTAGTAAAGTAGGGGTAAATGTTGACACATAATCTATAAAATATAAGTGGTCTTATATAAAATATTTTTTATATAGCACACACTTAATAATTTCATGAAATAATAAATTAGAGTGGTTTTGTATTGAAAACAATTAGTCACAAATATTAAAGTTTTATTGCCACCTACAGAGCCCTTTTAGTCAAATGATTATATGTTTATGTTTGGCTAGATGCAAATGGGCAATGATTTTTTTTCTCACACTTTGCCTTTATACTCTGCAATGAAATGGAAGTTTTAAAAATACATATCTGGGAAGTAAGATGGCTCAACATTTAAATCCTTTGCCACTAAGAATAATGACTGTACTTACTCCCCAGGAACAATATAGCAAGAGGAGTCAAACGACTCCTAGAAAATGCTTCTGATATTTATGCATTCCAATATACTGCAAAAGTATTAAACAGACTGTAATAAAATTGCTTTAAATATAAAAATAACAAGAACTGGGTGTAGTTACATCAATAACTACAAAAAATTTTTATTATTTCTTTATTAACGTTATGTGTGAGTTGGAAGGTATATGTTCTCAAGGGTAGATGCAGGGGAGAGGCAACTAATAACGCTGTAGTTATAGTTGCAGGCAATTGTTAGACACCTCAAATGGGTTCTGGGAACTGAATTCAGGTTTTCTGGAAAAGCAGAACAGTCTCTTCATTGTTAAGCCAACCTTCTGGCTTTTCAGGCAAATTAAGAAATTATAGTTGTCCAGAAATATATTGTTTTACATAAAAAGATTTTTAAAACTAGAAGCACATCATAAGTTGTGGAGAGCCACAGATAGCAGCATCCCCTGCTGCTTCCCCAGTGCAATATGCCCCTTTTGCGCATGTGCAGTGGGCCCCTTTTGCACATGTGCAGTGAGCAAGCCCCTTATGTGCATGCCTGAAGGCATAGCGTGAGGTGGCGTGATCCGAACACACCAACCAAGAGTGACAATGTGGCAGTCTCTGATAGGACCAGGCACACTATAAAGGTTATGTGGGAGCTTTTCCCAGGGTCACTCAGGTAGTCCAGGATCCTGAATAAACTGCGGCAAGAAGACTGTTGGTGTCTTTCCTGCTGGTCGGGGGCAGCATCAACATTTTGGTGGCCCGTACGGGGAATCTCAGAACTTGCGGCGGCCAGGGCAGCTAGCTGGTAAGTTCCTGGTCAGTGGGACATAACTGTTAAGTTCTCCGGCTTTGGGACAATAAAGTTCCGGGACTCGGACAAAATGAGGAATTATATTTTTGGGAACGTGAAAGAGGAACAGTTTGAAGGGGACGATTCTGGCACCAAGGACAAAGAATTAGAGGATTTGGCTGAACAGCTAGATAGCATTATTATACCAAAAAAGAAGGGGATCAAGATTACGCAGCCTTCAGCTCCTGAACTAGAGCCACCTGAATCTCCAGGCAGAAAAAGACCCCTGCCCCATATACCAGGGGGAGGTAGGTCTGCCTGTCCTGAGGTATGGAGGCAATTTCATTTGCAAAATGCCCCTCATTGTTACCCAGGTTTTCAGAATGCACAAGGGAATCGTTATCACGAACCCTTGGATTTTAAAATTGTCCAAAGACTGGCTGAGTCTGTTCGTGCTTATGGCATGACCGCAGCCTTTGTTATGGTGCAGTTGGAGTCCCTAGGGAGATATTGCATGACACCCTCAGATTGGCAAAATTTAGCACGAGCCTGCCTTTCACCTGGCATCTATTTAGATTGGAAAGCTTATTATATTGAGTTCTCAGCTGAGCAGGCAACTGCCAATGCAGCTAACGGACAACCGGCATGGGACCAGGATATGCTTATGGGGCAGGGACATTTCGCTAACCAACAGACAAGATATCCAGTGCAAGTTTTTGAGCAAATTAATTTTATTGGCACAAGGGCATGAAAAGCCCTACCTAAACGAGGGGAAGTATCAGGAAATCTCACAAAAATTATTCAAGGAGGCAATGAAATACTTGCCGATTCTGTGGCCAGATTAGTTGATGCCGCTGGAAAGATCTTCGGCGACCCAGATACTGCAATGCCTTTGATAAAACAACTTATTTTTGAGCAATGTACCAAGGAGTATAGACAAGCTATAAATCCATACAAACATGAATCTTTAGATGTGTGATTAAAGATCTGCAGAGAGATAGGAGGACCATTATCAAATGCAGGATTGGCTGCAGCTGTGATGCAGGCAGCCCAAGGAAGGAATAGAAATGGAATTACTGGTCCCCACAATTGCTTCAAGTGAGGCAAAGAAGGACATTTCAGACGCCAGTGTCCCAGGGGGATTAATCAGAATAGTCAAAATCTTCCTCCACGTACACCTGGCCTCTGTCCCAAATGCAGGAAAGGAAATCATTGGGCTAATGAATGCAGGTCAGCAAAAGACATTAATGGTCAACCACTAGCAGCAGGATTTAGGGGAGCACGACCAAAAAACGCGACATGGAGCCTTCATCCTCAGGGCCCTCAAATATATGGGGCAATGGAGGAGACCAGGGCTCCGGAACAGTGGCCGAGTCTGCCTTCTCCCATAGAATGGCAACGCCCCAGAGAGCTACTAGAGGGAGTGCAGGCCTCGACCTCTGTTCCACCACCAGACTCGTACTGACCCCACAAATGGGGCCTGTACTGATTCCACTGATTTCACTGGCCCTTTACCAAAAGACACAGTGGGACTACTAATTGGCCGTAGTTCTACCACATTGCAAGGCCTTATTATTCATCCTGGTGTAGTTGATTCAGATTATACAGGCACTGTAAAAATTATGATCTCATCTCCTCGTGTGGTGAGCGCAATTTTGCGCGGTGACCGTCTAGCGCAGTTGCTCATTCTTCCTAGCTGTCATAATTTATTCCCGGCAAAAGATCAAACACGTGGAGAGAAGGGGTTTGGATCCTCAGGAGCTTCGGTTTATGTTGCTATGAATTTACAAAATCGCCCCACTCTAAAACTTAAAAAAAAAAAAGAAAAGCAATTGCTGGCCTTATGGATTCTGGAGCAGACATCAGTATAATTGCAAAAGGTGATTGGTCCCCCAGATGGCCTGTTCAAACCTCTAGTCAGAGGGCTGCGTTTCGAGAAAAGCCCAAATATTAGTGCCAGAATGCTAAATTGGAAAGATGAAGGACATGGTGGAGTTTTCCAACCCTATTTATAAGAAGTCCCATAACCTTGTGGGGAAGAGATTTATTGAATGCAATGGGATATAAGATCACTAATCAGGAGTCCTACAGCAGACAGTCCCAGGAGATGAGGAATAATACGAGATATATTGGAGGAAAAGGACTTGGAAAAATTTTGCAGGGATATCCAGATTCTATTGCTGGTATTCCAAAGCTTGACCGTAAGCGTCTGGGTTTTTCCTAGGGGCAACTGAGGATACAATTCCCATTACATAGAAAACTGAGGAACCTGTATGGATTCCCCAGTGGCCCCTGCCCTCAGTAAAATTGCAAGCCATTCATGAGCTGGTTAAGGAACAGCTGGAACTAGGTCATTTACAGGCCTCAGTTTCACCATGGAATACACCCATCTTTGTTATAAAAAAGAATTCAGGCAAATTTAGGTTATTACATGACTTGCGAGCTATTAATAATTAGATGATGCCAATGGGGCCAGTCCAAAGAGGCCTCCCATTGCCATCCACTTTACCTGAAAATTGGCATATTATTGTGGTAGACATCAAGGATTGCTTCTTCTCCATTCCTCTGTCTCCAAAAGACACAATGAGATTTGCTTTCACAGTACCCTCAACAAATCATACAGAGGCTGATCAGAGATTTGAATGGGTAGTGTTACCACAAGGGATGGCTTATAGTCCTACGATGTGTCCGTTATATGTTGCTGACGCCATTCAGAGATTTAGGAAAGAATTTCCTCAACTTAAGTGCTTTCATTACATGTATGATATTTTGATTTGTGCAAAGAGTGAGGAGGTTTTAGTTCAAGCTTACACCTGGCTAGTCCTGAGCTTAAAGGTAAAAGGATTGTTCATTGCTCCAAAGAAGGTGCAGAAGGCTACAATTATTGATTATCTAGGAACAAGAATATGTCAGGATAGAGTTACCCCACAAAAAATTACATTAAGAACTGATAGTTTGAAAACACTTAATGATTTCCAAAAATTCCTGGGGGATATATAATGGCTGCGACCCTACTTAAAACTCACTAATTCCCAATTATGACAACTGTATGATATTTTGCCTGGGGATCCTGCCTTAACTTCTCCTAGAATTCTTACCCCTGAGGCAAGAGCGGCCTTATCCCTTGTTGAGGATGGATTAATTACTTCAAGTCTTACCAGATGGAACCCCAATATAGCATTCCAATTATTAATCTTGCCCTCATATAGACAACCTACGGGTGTGTTATGGCAATCGGCACCTTTATTATGGATTCATCCAAAGATTTCTCCAGGAAAAACACTCAGTCATTATCCTGATGCAGTAGCAAATTGGCCTTTGTAGGTTTACATCAAAGCCTTCAATATTTAGGACAATGGTCTGAGAAGCTTATTATACCTTATACAGCTCAACAATTTGAAGTACTTTCTCATACTCTGGATAATTGGGCAATACTTCGCTGCAGTTATACTAGAGATATTGATAATCACTACCCCAAAGATCCCATTATCCAGTTTGTCTCAGAGCATCCTGTTATTTTTCCTGTGGTCACATCTAAGCAACCATTAAAAAATTGCCCCACTATTTTTACTGATGGATATAAAACAGGGCATGGAGCATATTCAGTTGATGGAGGCCAGCCGGTAATAAAGAAATTTGCCTCTGCTTCACCTCAAATAATTGAATTAAAAATTGTCATCACTGTTTTTCAAGAATTCCCACAATCTTTTAAACTTCTCTCCAAATACCTGGTTAATATAGTCAAAGAGTTAGAGATAACAGGGAAAATTAATATGAAAAGTGTGAATGGAGAATTGATATCCCCATTACAAACCCTCATTTGGAAACGTACTCAACCTTTCTTTATTCAACATATTCGAGCACATACCGGGCTCCCAGGGCCTTTATCAGAAGGTAATGATATAATGAATAAAGCCACGTGGGCCCATTTAATCCTAACTGCTTTGACTAATCTGGATTGAGCCCGTCAATTCCATTCTTATTTCCATGTTAATGCGAAAACTTTACCTTCCCGCTTTGCCATTACAAGCGAGGAGGCACAAATTGTGGTGAAAGAATGTCAAGCATGTGCTCCTTTTAGGTCTCAACTACCCCTGGGTGTAAATCCTTGAGGCCTACGTCCCTTGCATATCTGGCAGATGGATGTCACTCATATACCAGAATTTGGGAAGCTAAAATATGTGCATGTTTCGATTGACACTGCCTCAGGTATTATATTTGCATCCCCACATACAGAAGAAAAATCCCACCATGTTATTGATCATTGCTTTGTGGCATGGAGTGCCTGGGCCATGCCAAAAACTTATAAAACTGATAATGGTCCAGCTACTTTTACCTCTTTCTGTGCACAGATGGGTGTTACATTACTTCATGGCCTCCCTTATAATCCTCAGGGACAAGGCATCATTGAAAGAGCACATCGCACCCTTAAGGAATGCCTTCAAAAAGAAAAAAGGGGAATAGGGTATAAAAGAACACCTAGAGAGTGCCTTTCTTTGGCTATGTTAACTATAATTTTTTTTTCAATTAGATAAGTCCGGCATGATGGCTGCCGAGCGTCATGAGAGCCGAGACTCTACTTATAAAGTCACAGTCATGTGGAAGGATGTCCTTACAGGGCAGTGGATGGGCCCAGACCCAGTATTGGTCTGGGCGAGAGGATCTGTTTGTGTGTTTCCACAGGATGCAGACCAATCAGTGTGGGTGCCTGAAAGGTTAACTCGACTTACAAAAAGAAAAAATGATGATGTTCCAAAGCCTCTGGCAGAGCCTGACCCCATAGATGGGAATCTGGATGATAAAGGTGGGAAACATTCCGGGATCCATGACACAGCCTGAGTATAGGTGGGGAATCTTGTCGTGTTTTCCAAAACATACAACCGCAATTTTCCCAAAAATCTTCATCACCAATGTTTCATTAACAAAAGAGATTGCATCTGATACAGAAAATATGGGCTTTCCCCTTAAGAGAAGCTTATGTTTTCAGATTATTAACTTGTCTAGTGGTTTCTCCCAGTATCTTGCAGGTAACTGGAGCAGAAGCCTGGATGGTCTCCTGCAGGAACTGCATCTCTCCCTAGTGCACATCAATTCTACACGAACTGACATCTCCATGGTCTCTGGGCTGTCACAGTGGTTCCAGAACGCCTTCTCTAATCTGCAGGAATGGGCAGGAATAAGAGCTTTGACAGTGTGTCTGGTCCTTGTCAGTTGCCTAGCACTCTGGTGCATATGTAGGATGCACGCCCACCAACATCGCACGCAGGCCTCTATGATGCAAGCATTTGCTGCACTAGAGGCTGGGTAATTTCCTCAAATGTGGCTTGGCATGATAGAGAAGTAGTCAGTGATGGGTATAGATCCTCCGTTCACTTGGCAGACCAAGGCCATGACACTAATGTGCTTCCGTTTCCCCTTCCTTGGCATGGTGAGAATGGCATATACTCAGATATTGCCTGCCATAAGGCATGGGCACCTGCAAAGGGTGTAGGACGAGGTACCACAGGGGGAGGACCCGATTGTCTGACTCTGAGTCCCCCGAGAAATAAACCTGATTGCATAGAGGTTGATGTCGGAAACTGTCTTGTTTGCTGTATGTTGGAGATGCCCACAGACAGCAGATCAGGACCCCCCTCTCCTCCTCAAAAAGACATCTTGACAGGCCAATGTGGCCCCAGGAGCATCAGGTCAATGCTTTCCCCCTCTGGTTAATGCCCACTCCCTTCGGGGACCCAAGCTCACCTGTATATTATGGATCCATCTACCTCCTTTTCTAATAAAGAGAGGGAGGAGAAGAAAAAGATGTTGGGGATGGGCTACATGGCCAATTTTCAACCATCTTGTCAGCCTAGTTCTCCAGAGCAGGGGGGACAACCTACCAGGCATTCTTTGTGCCACTTGCTCAAAATTTAATGAATAAGGGGGAACTGTGGAGAACCACAGATAGCAGTGCCCCCTGCTGCTTCCCCAGCGCAATGTGCCCCTTTTGCGCATGTGCAGTGTGCCCCTTTTGCACATGCGCAGTGAGCAAGCCCCTTATGCGCATGCCTGAAGGCATAGCGTTAGGTGGTGTGATTCAAACAAGGCATAGCGTGAGGTGGCGTGATCTGAACGCACCAACCAAGAGCGACAACGTGGCAGTCTCAGATAGGACCAGGCACACTATAAAGGTTTTGTGGAAGCTTTTCCTGGGGTCACTCTGTTAGTCCAGAATCCTGAATCAACTGCGGCAAGAAGAGTTCCCAGTGTTGGTGTCTTTCCTGCTGGTCGGGGGCGACATCGACAATAAGTCTCTGAAATTATCATGCGAATTGACACAATTTCTCTCAAGTTTCCTGAGCATGCTGTTTGGGAAAAGCATATTGTAAATGCGGTACTTTGCTCTACACAAAAAAATCTGGGCAACAACTCTTGATTAATGGTACTTATTTCATTTTATTCATGCTGTTTATCAGTAAATATTTTATCCCAGAGTATACTCAGATTCTGTGTATCATACAGTTTGGAATTAGGAAAGTAGGAATGTGCAGGATGTTTCCCAAGAAGATGGGGTCAAGATGAAGGGTTTTTTAGTGCTCAGTTTGTAGAGGTATCTAACTTCAGTAGACACCTAGTGCTTTTCATGAACTAGATTGAGGAGTTCTTCTTTATACTCCCAGATGACAAATAATTAGGGACATATTAATTACTTTTACAATTTTCCATCATTAATATTACACTTATATAAATTTTACTTATCACACTCACATTCCTACTTCCCCCATATAAATCAAATTATTTCCAAATTTATGAGCTCACCTGTTTCTTTCATATGGAAACACACACACCCCTCCACACACACACACCTAACCCTGATAATTTCTCTTACTATTCCTTTTATATCAATATGTTCAGGTTGGTCAATTGGAACAAGAATAGATATGACAGGTCTTTCCCAAGTAGAAGACAGTCTCCATCTCTCTTAAAGACAACATTAATTAAACAGTCAATAAACTTATGAGGCAATGAATGTATAGAGTTAGTGGTTTTAAAACACACTCAACCATTCTGTGGTTAATTTTTGATTTTATGAATTTATCAGATAAGTCATCTCATGATAGGATTCCAAATAATGTAAGTAATCTGTGCTTTATGAAAATATGGTAAAAATTCTCATCAACACAGCTAAATAGACAAATGATGGTTTGGATTTGTTCTCAGAGAAGATAAGAATTAATAAACATAAGCTTTGCTGTAAAGCAATTTCCTTCAATTATATTATCAGTAATAAAATGTAGGTATTGCAAATCATCTTCAACAGACATATTGAAATGTCTTCTCCATAAACTGCTGAAGCTGCAATAACAAGTCTTTCCTTTCTCATTCAGACATGGACCAGTGTGTCCAGAGGACCAGTGTGTCAACACAGAGCAGAATCACTGCATCCACAAAGCTGTGATATTTTTGAGCTGTGAAGACCCCTTAGGGATAGCTCTGACCTTAATGGCCTTGGGCTTCTCTTCCTTCACAGCACTGTTTCTTGGGGTATTTTTGAAGCACAATGACACAGCCATTGTGAAGGCCAATAACCGCTCTCTCAGCTACACCTTACTCATGTCACTCATGTTCTGTTTCCTCTGCTCCTTGCTCTTCATTGGCCATCCAAACTCAGCCACTTGCATTTTGCAGCAAATCACACTTGGATTTGTATTCACTGTGGCTATTTGTGTTGGCCAAAACAATCACAGTGCTTCTGTCTTTCAAAGTCAGAGCTCCTGCAAGAAGGATGAGGTATATTCTGGTGTCAGTAACACTTAACTACGTAATTCCTCTCTTACACTCATCCAAATTATTCTCTGTTCAATCTGGATAGGAGCTTTTCCTCCAGCTATTGATATTGATGCACACTCTGAGCATAGCCACATCATCATTGTTTGCCACAAGAGTTCAGTTTTAGCATTTTACTGTATCCTAGTATACTTAGGCTGTCTAGCCCTGGGAAGCTTCACTATGGCTTTCATGGCCAGAAACCTGTCTGATTCATTCAATGAAGCCAAGTTCCTGACATTCAGCATGCTGATGTTTTGCCCTGTGTGGATGACTTTCCTTTCTGTCTACCATAGCACCAAGGGCAAGGTCATGGTGGCTGTGGAGATTTTTTCCATCTTGGTTTCCAGTGCAGGGATGCTGGGGTGCATCTTTGTTCCCAAGTGTTACACAACTGTATTCAGGCCACACACAATTTCTCTTCCAAAGATCAGGGAGAAATCATATTCCTAAAGGGATATTTCACAAATCCATTTTTGAAATTAATTGATTGATTCACCTACATTCTGGATGTAAACCCAATATCTTCTGTCCTTCCTGTCCCACCCTTCCTCCCTCTCTCCCATCACCTCTCTCCTATTCCTCAGATTAGTGAAGATCCCCTTCTCATCCACCCAGCTCAACAAGTTGCATCAGGACTGAGCATGTCTTTTTCACCTATGGCATAGGAAGACAGTTCCACTAAGAGGAAGTGATCAAAAGCCTTGCAACAGTGTCCATGTCAGAAATAGCTCCCAAACCTCTACCTAGAGAACCTACATGAAACATGTGTTTCCCATCATCTACATCTGTGTAGGAGACCTAGGCTAAGTTCATATATAGTCCATGGTTGTTGCTTCAGTCTCACTAAGCCCCTCTGGGCCCTGGTTAGCTGATTTTTATCTTCCATTGGGGCTTCTATTACCTGAAGGCCCTTTTCTCTTTCACTTTACTGTTCTACAAGAATCTTTATGTATCACTCCATGTTTGGCTGTGCATCTCAGCATTTGTTTTGAATCACTGCTAGGTGAAGCCTCTCAGAGGATAATTCATCTAGGCTCCTGTCTGCAACAGAGCAGAGTATCATTAATAGTGTTGGTGGTTGTCTGTCTTCCATGGGTTGGGTCTTGATTTGGGCCAGGTATTCTGACCAGTAAATTAATTCTAACCAACAACTATAAAGTTTGTGCATGACCAACAAATACTGAGTGATAGTACAAGTTCTATCTGTTTTTAGAATGATTCTCACTGTTTCATCTAATGGTGTTATAGCAGTCATGGCTACTACAGTTCTCTACATCATCCCCATAATCTTGCACTCATCCACTTATATTACAGTTTATCACTATTCATGCATGGTGTGGTGCAAAGTGTAAATGTTCTTTTCCTCTCTAAAATAAAAAACGTTCAAAATAAAATCAAAGTTCTTCTTTTAATGTTAGTGAATGACTTAGAAGCCCATTGAATGGTTATTGAAAGTTTGCAGATGTTTGTGGGAGAGTGTACTCCTGTTTTCACATGATGGTAAAACAATGTTCCTACTTGCTGGGGAAGCCAAAGGAATCGTGATATTATACAAGGAGTTAGAAGATTTGAAGTTAGGAGAGAGAGTGATGGCTTGATAAATAGAAAGAATACTGAAGAAGATGGATTGACATCTCAGGAGTTAATGGCATATCCTGCTCTAGAATAAGACCTGATTCACTACTCAGCCCTGACAAAATTATATTTGCAACCCAATGTAACAATAGTTCCAATGCATAAGATGTCCTCTTCTGGGCTACATGGTTACCTGAACTCACCTGTGCACAAAACAAAACAGAAACACACAGACCCACACAGGGACACACACATAAATAACTGATAATGCATAATATTTAAAATTAGAGGAGAATATTTAATGACTCTGCATAAGGATGCTGCTTTTTGATGTACAGTTAAGACGCCAGACTAAGTACCTACTAAAGAGATAATTGGGAAGAGATGACTGAGACTCTCTTTATGCATACTACATATTAACCTTCAATGTTAAATCTCCCATAAGAGACACAGTTGAACGATTGACAAGAGAATAAAATAGACTCTTTAGCATGTTTGAATTTTAGATGACTATGATGATCAAAACTCTCTGCAGTTGTCATATTTCTATTGAAGGACAACATGGATCTTAAACAGCAGCATTTCACTAAGAACTACCAAACAACATTTTTGTTTGCTTGCTTGCTTAATCTTTGCTTGTTTGTCTGTTTTATAAATATCCCTGGACCTAGGTTATAAGGATTAGATTTCTTTTTTAAATAAATATTTTATTTTCATTTCCTATATAAAGCTGTTTTATAATATGCTTGCAGTGATCACAGAGACTAGAAAAGCGAGTCCAGTCCCATGATCTGCCAGTAAAATGATCGACGGCTGCCATTTGGGTGAAGGGTAGCGATTTCATTCTATTTTCTTTAATTACTTTGCAACATGTTTTATGTTTTAGTTCATGGATATCAGTATACATCTTCTAGAAGTTTGTCACCTTCTCAAGAACATATTCTAGGAGTTGAATCATGATGATAAAAGACCATCAGCCTAGTGGCAAGGGACTTAAATACTGAGCTATTAAAAACACCACAAATGTCCTCTAAGAACTTTCATTTCATTACATAAGGTTACAGCAAAAGAAATAAAAAAAAATACCTGTGTGCCATTTGTATTGAGTCAACACTAAGTAAATAATTATTTGACTAATATCATCTGTATGAATGGTAATATAATTTGAATAATTTTGGCTAATAACTTTCACTATTACAACCATTCCAGGTACTATTTCATGACTTTATATGTAACAACATTGAATAAAATATTACTCAATATTTCATATCATGTGTCAACATTTGTCACACTTGTCCAAAGTTTAAAATACATCAAACCTTTTAAAAAGGGTTTCTAGAACATTCCATTCATCCCTTCTGGTCTATGACCATTTCATTTAAATGTCCTGTTAAATTTTTCTATAATTGCTTGTCCTGTAGGTGTGTAAGATCTATTTGTAATATTTTATATTGTACAGTGTCTAAATAATTGTTGTATTCTATAGGACTCATATGTTGAGGCATCATCAGATTCAATTTTAAATGCCTTTGCAAGTAAGCAATGACCCCTAATTATTGTACAATCTCAGAATCATCCCTATTAGAACTCAAGACAAAAGCACCCTGAAATTCTCTATAAGACTGTATGGAATGGTACCCATGTTTTGTTTTATGAAACTCTGCAAAATGGAACACTTAAGCTATAGTAAGCAATTGCTTTAAGGTGACATTAATAGAACCTGTAAATTCTTAAATTTAATTTAATTAAATTATTCAGAATACATCTCAATTGTTTCCCCTCACTTGTATCCTCCCATTCCCCCCCCCATCCACTTGCACTCTACTCACCTACCGTAGGTCTGTGACTGAAGGGGACCTCCTCCCACACCATATAGTCACAGGCCATCAAGTCTCATTTTGGTAGCCTGCTTATCCATTTTCTGAGTGCCACCAAGGGTAAGTGGTCAAATATGGGGCACCAGTGTGCATGTCTGTGTCAGTCCTCTCTCCCCATACAACTGTGGATGCCCAGTCCATTGGCTAGATCTGAGCAGGGGGTCAATGTCTATTGCATGCATTAGACTTGAGAACATGTATTTTAAATTCATCATATTGACCTTCATCTATTAATTGATTTTGAAAATATACCACATATTCTGATTCTGATGGTTTATCACTGAAGCCTCTAATGTTTCAGTGGGATAGCGTTCTTTAATTTTGTCACAAGGTGTCACTGTAGGCCTTATATTGGATTTCCCTGAAGCTCCTTATTTTAATGAGACAGGGTGTCTCTGTTTAACAGCCCAGGTGGTCCTAGAATCTCTTTGTAGACCAAGCTGGCTTTGAACTCACAAAGATCCAGCTGCTTCTATCTCCAGAGTGCTGAAATTAAAGATGTGGCCTGTCAAGCCTGTTTTCCCTGAAGATTTTTTTCTTTTTCTTTTTTTTATTTTCTGTTAATTTATTCTTGTTACATCCCATCCCTTGTATCCTCCCATTCTTCCCTCCCTCCCATTTTCCCCTTATTCTCCTCCCCTATGACTGTTCAAATATCCCTGAAGATTTTTAATTGTGGTTTAAGGAATATTCTAGTCTCTGTTTTTACAACCTTCATTTTAACATTCAATTTTCAGTCTCCTTTCTCTGTAAGCCTTACTTCTTCTGATGTTCTTTAAAATGATATATAAAATTGAGTTATAATTGGACATGCTTTTTGGTGTGGTGACAATAATATTTATAAAGCATACAACCCCCAATTCTACAACATTTCTCAATTTTTTACATGTAATATACTTTATCTTTA
This sequence comes from Acomys minous, assembly GCF_964271855.1. Classification (NCBI taxonomy): domain Eukaryota; kingdom Metazoa; phylum Chordata; class Mammalia; order Rodentia; family Muridae; genus Acomys; species Acomys minous. The sequence continues at coordinate 64,812,427 of NC_140493.1, read as the reverse complement.
AATCTCTCCAGTTTTCTCACTTCATGGAGACTTGTTTTATTATTTAAATTCTGTGTTTCTTTCTATGACTATCTGGTTTGTGTTTCCAGATTCAGCTCAGAACTCAAGCTATGGCAGACTCCATACACTCAGAGCAGTATGTCCCTACACCAAGCCCAGTCCCAGATAGGTAAGTTTGCCAATTTTCAATGATCAATTGTTCTTGAGTTCATATGTTCAAAAGAGGTTTCATTTTTGTGCTCAAAACATATGTTCCAGTTGTAAACTGCATTGTTTTGACTTAGCCACTGTTATGCATTTGTGAGGTGACTATTCAAATACCAGCCCCTTTTGCTTTATAAACATAGTCCTCATGGGACCCCTGGTGGATGTGCTTGCATGACGGACTTGGCACAGCTATGCTTGCTTCCACAGAAGTACAGTTTTTTCCTAGCCATTTTCTTGAGATGCTCAGACTCATTTCTAACACAAAAACAGCTTAATTTTCTAGTTCTGTTTTAATGTCTTCCTTTGCCTGAGTGCCGTATTTTTAAAGTATTTGTTTTGATCAAATGGATATATGTCATTTAGTTCATGCTTTGCAAATGCTCGTACACTATTTGTTGGGCTTTGTTGGTTCACATTCACAATAATCAGGGGTGCAGTGACTAAGAACACTCAACTTTGTTTTCAAACATGATTTTCTGTTGTGGTATGTAAATTCTATAAAGACATAACATGAGAAGGTGAAACCATCGATTCATGCCATCATTTAAAATTTCACTAGCCAGCCTTTGGTGTTTTTGAAATGGTATTTCTTTATGGAGCTCTCATTGTCCTGGAACAAGAAGCTTTGTAGACTAGACTGGCCTCTCACTCACAGACATCTACCTGCCTCTGCTTCCTGAGTGCTGGAATTAAAGGCATGTGCCACTGTCTCCTGACTAAACTTTTGTTTTATTCTGATGCTTTCATTACAGGTATATAATTTCTATTAAAGATGTGATATATGCAGTGATAGATTTATAAGTTTCTCAGACCTCTGTAATAAAGTTTCCTTTTTAAATAAACACTACAGAGAATATTTTCCCTGACAATAGTAACTTTGTTAGTTTACGAGGTGTGTAATAAAGAGGCCGGTATCAGGGCTGGAGAGATGGCTCAGCACTAAAGAACACTCAGTGCTCTTACAGAGGACCAAGGTCTCAGCACCCACAGGGAGGCTCACAACTGCCTGTAACTCCAGTTCTAGGGAATTCAATGATCTGCTCTCTCAGGTACTCTGAGCATTTGGTGCATTCACATTTTTGTAGCCAAAACACTCATACATATACAATAAACAACAGTCAAGGCCTTCTTTACTGCCTTATGAAAAACAGATGGTATTTTGCATCTACAGAGTGATTGAATTATTGAACTATATTTTTATTAAATAACAAAAACAATCTCTAAATTAATTTTTTGCTATGCAAATATAACATTTTAGGATAAGCCTGCTTGCAGAGATTTTCTTCATAATTATTAGGTCTTGATCTAATTAAAATATACAGAGCTTGTAAATGAAGCAATGGACTAAGTTTTCAATTGTGACTTAGGCTGTTTTCAGAAACTTTACTTCTGGCAACAATATCTTCATCATTTCTTTTAAATAGTTTTTTAGATTATAATTAAATCATTTATCTCTTTCTCTTCTTCCCTCCAAACCTTCCAGCGACTCAAATGATGGCCTCTTTTTTTCATTAACTGTTTTGAGATAAGGATACATAAATGCGCACAGATTATATGCATCAGCGATTTATTCCAAGTCTCCAGTGATGCATCAGGGTCCAGGAAAGAGATAAAAGCACTTCTCCTCTGAGTCATTTAACCAAGAGAGAGTCCAGAGTTTCTCTGTTCCCTGTTTCCACTGTCTTCTGTCCTGTCTGTTGCATGATTCTCAGTATGTGCTGCCTGAATGCTGTCTTGTGACTCTGTCCCTGTGTGTCTGTCTTTGTCCTCTGTCTGTGTCTGTCTGTCCCTAACAGGGCACAGGGAACATGAAGCAGAAAGTTCAAATCTATACTTGCCTTTAGTGAAGTGACTCCAAGGAAAAAATGCTTTTATCTCATTCCTTGACTCAATATGGATGCATCATTGCTGACACGGAGTTAATTACTACTATATTTAATTCATCCATATATGCAGAATCTATTAATTACCTGGTAACATGTGTATGTGTGTGTGTGTGTAAACATTTGTTTTGTATACATAAAAAAACAACAATTTTCCGACAATGTGAAACAAACAGCCCCGTCATTTGAAGGGTGCCCATAGACTCAGAACCCCGTGCTTTAAGGACCAACCCCCTAGCCCTGGGTTTGATTTTATGAACTCACATCCCCTTGCAGAGCTGAGATGCCTTCTCACCTGTCACAATCATGACAGTCCAGTCTGAACCTGAGAACTCACCAAAGGAACCTGGTCCTCATTATAATTATGACAAATCTACTTTTAGGTAGACTCTCTAAAGAAACGAGTCATTCTGGAGTCTGTTTTCCTCAGATTATGCAGAGGGACACTGGTGTACACAGAAAATTGCAGGTAACAATCATCTGTGTGTAAATGACTAAACACAGTGTAGTATATATGCTGTTTCTATTTCTTTCTTTCTTTTTCTTTCTTTCTTTTTAGAAAAACTTAGACTGTTTTCCAAAGTGGCTGTCTTCCTTGACATTCCCACAAGCAGTATTTGATAGCGTCCCTTTCCTAACATTCATGTCAGAATTTGGTATTTATCCTAGGAATGGTAATTCTGACTGGGATGAGATTGACCCTTAAAGGAGATTTAGTCTGCATTTCCCCTAACACACACACACACACACACACACACACACACACACACACACTCATCACACACACACCACACACACACACACACACACACACACACACACACACACACACACACACATATATATATATATATATATATATATATATATATATATATATATACAGGACTTTTTGTCAACATAACTTAAGAAGTACCCCCGGCTAACTGCACAGCCTAACCAGTAGGCATGAGTGTACAAACACATCTGCTGCCTACTGACTTGAAGACCTCTAGGCAACTCCGTTGGAAACTGTAAACGAAATGGACAGATACCCTGATCCATACCACATAGCAAAATTACACCAACATGAAATAAACAAACAGATACTTAAGCAGCATCAACAGTGAAGCAATAATAAATGCACACTCCTCAAAAAAAAAAAAACCGAAAGCCCATTGATGCACCACAGAATTCTATGAAAACTTCAGAGAATAACTGAAACTGAAGCTATTTAATTGTAACTTTTAATGTAAAAAGGAATAAAGGCTGCCAGACTTCTTTATAAACCTAGTATTACCTGATACCAAATAGATAAAGAAAGAAAAATGAAAGTATAGACTTATGGGTTATTATTAAATAATAATAATAATAATAATAATAATAATAATAATAATAATAATAATAATTTCCGTTTTCATATGATAAGCTTCATTTGGTACACACTTTCATTCCCAACTCCCTACAATCCTAGATCACTCTTCCAATAATTCTCTGTCTCTGTCTGTCTCTGTTTGTCTCTGTCTCTGTCTCTGTCTCTGTCTCTCTCTGTCTCTGTCTCTGTCTGTCTGCCTGTCTGTCTGTCTCTCTCTCTCTCTCTCTCTCTCTCTCAGGATAAGATAGCAACAAGTGAGTGGAAGAGTGTAAGAGAGAAGCAGTTTACCAGAGAAGTGTACTGCTGCGCATGCATGCAAAGGACATGATAAAAATCGACTGTTATATACCGATTTTAAACCACTAAGTATTAGAAACAAAACATTAAAAGTAGAATGCGCAGCTGGAATTTCACTTATTTGTTTAATCAACTAGTGTTACTTGAGTGGTAACCAGTCCAGCCAGTTATTGGGGGGCCGAGGGGGGTCGCAACCTGTGGATAAAGTAATGGGCGAGAGAGAGACGTTGCTCAAGGAAACAGTAGCTTGTCAAGAGCCGTTTATTGAAGGTGAGGGCAGGCTTTTTAAAACCTGCTTTAGGGAGGGCAGGGGTAAGCAAGGAGGGTAAATGGAAAAGTACAGAATCTTCTGGGATTGAGCCCTGGGAACATCTGCAGGGGGAGGGGTTTTCCTAGGTGGGGCAAAGCAGGATGTCTCTGTGGTTATCTCAGGATCGGATCGCTCTCTTCTCAGGGCTAAGCCGGATGCCTTGCATGCCTAATGAGTGGCCAAGCAGGATGTTTGCTGCAGATGCTGAATGGGTGGGGGTCGGCCACAGGCCGTTTGGTCCCTGGCATCTCACCCTTTTTTGTTTACTTTAGCCTGAGGGAGACCTTACAGCCCAGCAAGTGACCTTTAGGAGGTCACCAGTCATTGTTACAGGATGGCGGTATATTTGAGAATCACTAATGTCCAAGTGTTTCAGGACAACAGTTATTCTGGACCGGCCAAATTCCCAAGGAAAGGGGGCCTCACGATGGCCTGAGCCTGCTAGAGGATCGATGCTCAATCTTACCACGCCTATGGTCTGTCCTCCCACCAAGGACCGACCAACGTCTGATAACCGAGACTTATTCGATTGCTCCGTCTCTGACTTACCAGGCACTATTGCGGGTCAGGTCAAGGTGGGCTCAGGCCAAAAGATATGGGGGAGGGCTTGCACAGGTTTACCAAAGGCGCCAAGGGCACAACCAGGCTCGCCATCCAGCGTTCTGCATCCTCGGGAACTGTAAAGGCCGCCCATAGGTAACCGACTGAGGCGTAGGTGATATCTCCTGGATGGTAATAGAAGTCTCATTTGGGTCCTTAGTCTCCAGGCAGTGGTAGTGAACCTGGATATTCTTGGTGGCAGCTTCAACCTGACTTTTAACGAACCCTGTAAGACGGTTGAAAGCCCATGGGCCAAAGGATAATAGAAGCAGAACACCAATGAGGGGCCCAAGCAGGGTGGGGAGAAGAGTAGTAAGCCAGGGGGAGGCAGCGTTAGGGTTAGGGAAATTCCCCCCTCCAGAAAATTTAAAAATGAGTCGGGGTCATGAATAGTAAAATGGGGAAGAAGAATAACAAGGACACACCAGTCTTTGGAGGAAAGGAAGGTAGGGGCATAGACGATCGGGGTTAAACCAGAGGAACAAGCAAAATGGGTGTTATTTGGCGTGAGAATGTAGGGGAGGGAGAGGTCAGGGATGACAGTCTGGGCGCAAACGTCGCTGAGGGGAAGAGGAGGGAGCATATGGGGACCCAGAAGGCAAGTACCCATGCCGGAAACAGACTGGAGGGTAATGCGATTGTCGGGAGCTAAGCCGGTGAGGGTGGGGGTAACATTAGTAAAGAGCAAGGTGGAAAGAAGAGCAATACCCTCATAAAAGGGCGGGGAGGGGGAGAAACACATCCAACATTCAGGAAATGACAAGGAGGAGTCATTTTTCAAGGCCCATATGGAGGCATTTGACAACTGGAGAATGCCATCAGCCGAACTGGGGGGGGCCCACGGGGAGGGTAGGTCAGAAGGGAGGGGGTGAAATGGATCGAAGGAGGTCGTCCGAGGGGGTGGGCGGGGAGGGAGGCATAAGGGTGGCGGGTTTAGGCGGGGGGGGGGGGCAGGAGCAGAAATGGGAACAGGATGATGGAAAATATGATTAGGCCCAACCACTGCAGCGCCCTTATTGGGTATCTCTTTTAGGAGGTGCAACCTGAACGTAAGTCCAAAATCGTACTCTGATTTATAAACACGGAGACCCCATTCAAATCCACGACCGGTCCAAATGGCTCGTTTACTGGGCTCAGTGAAGCAGATGGTCAGGGGGTTGCACCAGCCATTGGTGACTGAACGGGCCGCATTGCAAAGGTCTTTAACGGCCTCACCATAGGGCTGAGGATGAACCCAGGAATCGACAATGATATAGTCCCAAGAAGAGGATGGCTTCCAGTACGTGTCGCCAGTGGTCTCATACCCCCAAGAGGCACAGTAAAAATCTTGGGCCCCACCACCACGGTGGTTATCATGACGGGGCCAGTGAGAGAAACCTGGGCAAACATAGATGCCTCCACCATAGACTGTTCCCTCTTTAGAAAAAATTTTGTGAAGCATGGCCCGCTCTAAATCATTGTGACAGCCTGGGCCGGCACCTCCGACATCACAGAAAAAGGACTTGAGCTCGGGCGCCTTGGACTGTGTTGTAGGCCAAAAAATATCCTCCATGCCCCAATAGGAGTTAGCTCCTAGGGCAAGTGCACAAAGATCGACATGAAGGATGGGCCAATGGGGCTCGGCACCCAGGGTTGAGGAGGAATTAACAACATCACTGGCCTGGTTAACAATCTCCCAGGTAAAATTATAAATGGCATAAGGCCGGTGGTCATATGAAGGGACGGTAGAGGCAGGCAGGAAGAGGCAGAGGCAATGTAAAAAAATGACTAGCACACCAAAGATCATGGTCCTGAAAAAGAGCACAATTACATCTTTTCCTCAGGGGAGTTCCCTGGGGGAGGGGGGTTAAAAGGTTTGATTAGGCGCTCAGGTAACCAGCTCGCATTTTGTTCTTTCTGATCATAAATGCAGGCATGGCTTTTGCCCCAAATAAGGACTGGGTCGGGTCCATGCCACTGATGGGTTAGTGGATCCTTCCACAAAGCCTTGGCATAGGTGGAGGAGGTGGAAGAGTGCCAAAGGTGATCAGCCGCCGAGTGGCCAAGGTCATCCTTTTGTAGAAAATTTAGGACCAACAATGCATAATTGAGAAGTAGGCGGGGGTCCCACTGTGGAGGGATATGGGATTCCGTTGGAAAACTGTAACTTATTAAGCATTGTTTTAAGTGTCTGGTGGGCCCTTTCAACAATTCCTTGTCCTTGGGGATTGTAAGGTATCCCCGTAACATATTTAATCTGCAGTTGGGCACAGAAGGACTTGAAGGCAGAGCTTGTATATCCAGGGCCGTTATCAGTCTTTAAGGTAAAGGGTTTGGGGGCAACAGTAAGGCAATACAAAACATGATCAATAACATCTCTAGTAGACTCTCCAGAGTGCGGAGAGGCGCAAATAAATCCACTAAAAGTATCTATAGACACATGAATATACTTAAGTTTCTTAAAAGAGGAAAAATGAATAACATCCATTTGCCAGACCTGTCCAGGCATGAGGCCACGAGGGTTGACTCCCGTATGTGGCTCGGGAAGAAAGGTGACACATGCCTGGCATTCTTTAACAATAGCCCGGGCTTGTTCCCGAGTGATGGAGAACATGTGGCAAAGGCTTTGGGAATTAAGGTGGTGGAGGGCGTGAGCCTCCCTGGCCACAGCAACGGAGTCACTGGCGGATGGAATGGCCAGCCCTGAAAGCAGGGGGCGCGTGGCTGAGTCCACCTGGGCATTAAGTGTAGTCAGAGGCCCAGGCAGGGTGGAGTGAGCGGGAATATGGCCAACGAAAAAAGGCTGAGAGCGCAAAAGAATCCATGGTTGAGATAGGATCCTCATAGGCGGGAGGAAGCGAAGGGTAAAGACGGCGGGGGCCCGTGGAAGAATCAGAAACGGGCGCAGGGGAAGGATTTTCTGAAGATTTCGAGGATGCTGGAGGAACAGAGTCGGGGGACATGTCAATGAGCGTAAGAGAGGAACCCTGCAAAGAGGAACAAGAAGGAGGAAGAGATTCGCGCAGGCAGAGTTCAGCCACGGATAGGAGTTGCCTCTGTCCGCTTTCGTTTTTGCCGGACTCAATTATGTCCCGTATAAGGCCCCAATAAGAAAAAATACTGTTCACCACCGCTGCATTACCATCTTTTTGGATAAGCGCATTAAACTCACGCCCCACCTTTTGCCACTTTTTAGAATGAATAGTAGGTCCATCAATCATGAACCAGGGACAGGTCTGGTCAATAAAAACAAAAAACTCAATCAAATGTTTCTTTTTTACCCTAATACCCCTCTCTCTGAGTATGTCCTTTAAGCTTCTTATGAACTTTGCTTCCTTGGACAGCGAATGGCCCATTCTTGAGATTTGCGAATGGATGACTCACCTAATGACGAGGCCGGCCGGGCGAGCTCGGCTGGTCATGAAAAATCCTGTGGACCGGTCCCTTAATCCGTTTGGGGAGAAACCCGCACCTCGAGCCTCACGAGGGGGGTCGCAACCTGTGGATAAAGTAATGGGCGAGAGAAAGGCATTGCTCAAGGAAACAGTAGCTTGTCAAGAGCCGTTTATTGAAGGTGAGGGCAGGCTTTTTAAAACCTGCTTTAGGGAGGGCAGGGGTAAGCAAGGAGGGTAAATGGAAAAGTACAGAATCTTCTGGGGTTGAGCCCCGGGAACATCTGCAGGGGGAGGGGTTTTCCTAGGTGGGGCAAAGCAGGATGTCTCTGTGGTTATCTCAGGATCGGATCGCTCTCTTCTCAGGGCTAAGCCGGATGCCTTGCATGCCTAATGAGTGGCCAAGCAGGATGTTTGCTGCAGATGCTGAATGGGTGGGGGTCGGCCACAGGCCGTTTGGTCCCTGGCAGAGTGGAACATTTTAATTCATCATTTTCTTTAAGCCTAATATCCTGTTTCCTGCCCGATCTCTTTGTTATTAGGCTTACAGTATTTTCATTTGTTTGGTTTTTGTTTTTGTTTTTTTGTTTCTAACTACTTATTTAATTCAGTTTTCATACCATACATTGTCCTCCCTTCCTTCCATCATTCCTCCGTGTTTTCTTGCCCACAAATCATTTTGTGCCTCTCCCCTTGAGTTGATTCACATGCTTTACAATGTCTCACCGCCTTGAACATGGCTCTGGTTTTTCAACTCTTTACACTGGCTATTATTTAAACTGCTCTCTCCCTAGGGGATAGAGATGCAGTTGTGTGCTTTGATCCAAGAGTATTTTGTCTTAGTTTTACTATTGCGTTTGGCAAATGGAACAACAACAACAAAAAAATCAGAATTTCTCAGGTGTTTGCTGTTTTGTCTGTGTGTGTTTTTAGCCCTCGGGGCTTGGTATGCCGTGGCTTGAAGTTAGGTGGGATAACTTGTATCTGAAGGGTTCAGAACCCAGTGTTGGGGGGCGGGGGTTAGGGTTAGATACTGGGGTTCAGTGTCCTATTAGATCCAGTTCTGGTCTAGGCTGGCAGCAAGCATCCGGGGAGGCTCCAAGAGCTGGTCCAGGGTAGCTTGAGAGCTGGGACGCAGTGGCTGGCAGCTCAGAGCGCAGTGGGAGGGGCGGGTCTCCTCAGGGTGGGGATATTCTTCTGATGAAAAGAGTGAAGTGGAAAAAAGAAAAAAGATCCGGGTGGTCTTGAAATACTAAGAAACAGCCTTCGCCTGGTGTGGGCGGGTTCACAGGATCCACATAACTGGAACCCGTGGGTAGTGGGTGGGGCTAGGGAGGCGATCGAAGAAGCCAGCCAGAGTGACAGGAAAATCCACCATTCACTGTGGGACCCAGACGAGCCCTATGGTCTGGAATCCAGCTTGGAGGACATTGGCTTTTCCAGGAGGACAAGGAAATTCCCTGTAGCCACAGGTGCCACGCGAGGTGCCCTGGGAAAGTCAGTAGTCAACATCGCTGTGGCAGGAACAGCAGCCCGGTGGCCCTGGACCCTCCCAGGTCAGAGGTGCTGAGGGGCTGGGAAACTGGAGGGAGCTGAACAGGGATGGAGCCGCTCTTAAAGGACGCTACTCTCACATTTCTGTCATGGCTATCTTACCGCGTATATCGTCCCATTGTTGAGAAGTTTGAGATCCTATGAATCGGGGCTTAAGAGTGAATTTTATAATTCATTTTGTAGTTGCCAGAATATTTTCATAAAATAATCTAATAGAGCATTGGCATTATCAGTTGTCTGCAAACGGGATTCTCTTTGCTTTGTAGCAGTGTACAAAGCGGCTGGGATTTAAAATCATGGATGCTTTTTAACTTCTCTGTTCTACTGCTTGCATATTCAGGAGAGTGACTGGCCTTTGCCACTGGGACTAGGCACTGCAGAGAGCTTTGTATATAGTAGTCACATAATAAACCAGTGCAGATTTGATTGAATCAAAATACACTGTGACAGGGCAAAACAGTGTGGCGGCTCCTCCATCTTGTATTCTTGCTGAGACTGTTTTCAGGGTTCACTAGAAAATGATCTCCTTGTTGGAGAATCCCGTGGAAAAGTACCCGATGCTATTCTAGAAACCAAAGGTCAGGATGACCTAGCTAACCTATCTTACTTATCCTTTGTTAAAACTGCTAACCTTTTATCCTACCTGCCCCTGTGCAGAAAGCCCTTCTCAGGCTGGCTCACCTATCTTAGTTTCTGTTAAAAACTGCTTGCTTCAAACTGCTTACTCTTCAAAACTCCCTCTGCAGCTGCTAAGCAAGATGCCTGGACTAGGTCTCTGCCATTAAAAACTCCGTGTTCTGGACACAGCCGCACTTAGGTCCCTGAACACTTGAGTGTGGTCTCCCTTCACTGGCATAAAGACCATCACTTGGCTATAAATTGTGTTTGAGTGGTCACTTCTGATGTTCTTACCCATAACCATGCTTTATCAAGTGTCGTAGTTATGCTAGTAAACATTAATGTTTACTATGCTGAGTTTTACTCCCCATTAATTTTCCTTCTGAGGTGTGTGCACACAATGATGAAAATAAATAACTCAGAAACGTGTATGTAGATGCTAAATTCTTAGGTTCAGGGATGTGAGTATGCACGCTTTTGAGAGCATATCAGAGCATAACTATTTTATGGTTAGCAAACACACTTTAGAATAAGACAAAATTCGAAAGCATCTTTTGAATGACTATGTTCACTTACCTGTGTCAGAGAAATGTCCCCTTGGTTGAAGAAAAGCATTCTGCCCATGTATGTGTGGCCTAGTTGTTTTTGGGGGGTTATTTTGTTTTGTTTGTTTGTTTTATTTCAGGGTTTGTTGACATTCAGTGCTGTGACTGTGGACTTCTTGTAGGACAAGTGGGAATGCCTAGACCCTGCAGGGATTTTTTTCAGAGATCTTGGTTTGTGTGGATGACAATAGTTTTCTTGCCATCTCCCTAGCTCCTCCTCCTCAGAGTTCCTGGGAAAACTGCTCCACATATATCTTAACTGTGCCTAAATGAGTCTCTCATCTCACAGAGTTAAGCGAAATCCCTAAAGGAAGAGAAACATTTGTCTTGATATTGTCTTTTTCCTTCAGGTTTATCCTTTTGTCAGGGGTTAACATCTTTCAGTTTTGTTCCATGAAAAGCTCCAGGATCTCCCTGAAGCATCTCTTTCCCGTGTGCAGGTCTCCCCACTGCTCAGCCAGATCTGCTCAGCTGTGAAAGACCACTAAGAGCCGGAGATGGTGAAGACCGAGTAGACTGTAACAAAGGACCCAGGTGTGAGAGCGTGGGGACAGGCTCAAGTGACACTAGAAAGAGGACATGAAATTGGTTTTACCTCATTCTGTTTCATTAGAAACGATTCTAGACGACTCCACAGAGAGTGATCTCAAGATTATCATGTAGACTCTCTAGGTAAGGCTTAGAGGCAAATATAATTTCATGTGACTTTGCCTGCGAGTGATCTTTCCCACTCCCAGCCACATCACTGGATGTGTCTTCATGCCAATCTTAACAGGTTTAAGTACTATAATTTTAACGTAGTATTTAGTTAGAAGAATTAATTGATGCTGCTTGTTTTCCCTGCTCTCGGGTTTTTTGTGGGTTTTTTGTTTGTTTGTTTGTTTTGTTTTGTTTTGTTTTTTGGAGTATTTTGTAGTTCCTTCTGGGTCTGTGTCATTTAGGGTTAATTTCCCATTCCTAAAATAGTTCCAACAGAACTCTGGTAAGATTTGCTTAAAACCTGTGCAGAGTATAAAACTCGATCTACTTTGTCTTTCCATTGATATCTGTGTCACCTGCCTTCATAGCATCGTTCCATGGTTTGTGTAGCTACAATTTTTATATAGTTTGGTCCTTCTCTCATATGTTTTGAAGTCTTTGTGATTTCTCACAATTTTGTAAATTTTAGGAAGGTTTCCCTCTATTCATATGAAAAATGCCTGTACAATCTTGGTTCAAATTACGTATAATCTTTACATAATATAAACATCCTTTTACAATTCTACCCATGTTTGAATAAGAACATGCTAGCGGTGAGTCAGTATTCACATGTCTTTTATGTAGTCTTCTGTTTCCTGTCCACTGTTGATGTCAGCTTTTCAGGTTCTTAGAGAAGACACCTTTGATCATTTGAAGACTCGCTCTATTTCTTTTTTTTTAAATGTGAATGTTAACTGTTTGTTTTTCTTTTCTTTTCTTTCTTTCTTTCTTTATTAATTTATTCTTGTTACAAGTCAATGGTTATCCCATCCCTTGTATCCTCCCATTCTTCCCTCCCTCCCTCCCATTTTCCCCTTACTCCCCTCCTCTATGACTGTGCCTGAGGGGGACTTCCTCCCCCTTTATATGCTCTGATGCCTCATATTTGACCATGTCCCCTGGAGGGGGAGACCTGGTGGCACTCAGAGGAAGGATAGCAGGCTACCAAAAAGAGACTTGAGACTCGCTCTTATTTCTAAGATGTGGCCACCCTGGAGCATGCTGGCTGAAGTTTGAGAAGACTGGGCATCTTCTGCAGTTGTGTGCATGTTCTCTGGAGGCCTGCTGGGCATTATTGGTTTTCTGTGCTGTTCGTGGTCATCTCTCAGTAATGTTCTCTCTGATCGCCAACATCACCGAAAGGCAGATGTTGAAGCTTCTCTGCATCAGGATCTTTTTTTCCCCTACAGTCTGTCATTGATTGCTTCATGTACTTGGAAACTATTTTCTGAAGTGCAATCATATTGATCACATAGCTCTCTGGCATTTGTTAAAA